>NC_042997.1:78569756-78579756 GCF_006345805.1 Octopus sinensis
TTTGACAAATTAAATTTAAATGTTGAAGTGAATCTAACGGTTTTTGTGTGTTTCTTAAATGGCTTATAAACACCTTCAACGCTGCAACTGTTTTCGTTCCAGCACACGATCTCAGATCAAGTCACTTGCTATGCAAGTACATCTCTGTAACTATATATATATTTATATATATATATATATGTATATTGGTAAAAACAGTAAGATAACAAAAGAAAGAAAGAGACCTCAATATTATGTGAATAGAGGAAATCTTATATATAAAAGTGAGGTTGTGTGTCTGTCTCCTACGATTTAGATTCCTAACTACTCCCACATTTTGCGGTGCAGCTTAACCAAAACCGGGTATCTTATAGTCGTGATTCATATCGAGACCGTCTGGGTATTAGCGCGCGTCTACGATGAGTCTACGATTTAAAAAAAATTTACCATCAATTTTTCCCATTTTTAATCCATTTTTGACATATATAAGGGAAGTAACTCTCTAAAATTTATTATTAAATCTCAGAACGTAAAAAGCTACAGTAACACCCCTCCCCCTTTGTGGTAGCCATATTGAGATGGCTATTATACTTTACATCTCTAAAAATGCTTATATAATTATTTCCCTTACAAACCCGAGCAACGCCGGGCGATACTGCTAGTCTTATTATAAAAGGCAGATTTTATCTGCCTCCCTTTGTCAGTTATAGAAATCTACATATAGGATTTCTTCAATTACAATTTACCTAACATTTTTAAGAGTAGAATGCATCGGGTCGTGCCAGGTCCACTTTTTAAAATTTCAAACAACCCCAATTAAGCAAAATTTAGAGAAAACTCACATGTGTGGGTATGAGTCAAATGCTTCTCTTAGTGTGGGATACAGCACACGCAAACGCACACACACAGTGTGCAACGAATAAAGCGAAAGTAATTCACTTTCTGTAGTGAGTGACTCTTTCACTCTGCCTCCCACTTCCTCTTTACACACATAGACACGCAAATATATAAATAAAATTGTAAGCTAACGTGCGTGTGTGTGTGTGTGTGTGTGCGTGTGTGTGTGTGTGAGGGTGCGTGTGTGTGTGTGTGTGTGTGCGTGTGCGTGAGTGTGTGACAGGAAAGGTTTTAGGACGAATATAAGACCTATATCCAAGTAGCAGAAAGATCGCCCAAAAGTGTATATAGATATTTAAATGTATTTATATATTCATCTATACACAGATGTATGTATAATGTGTGTTTATATATTTCCATAGAGGTAACCTTTCACTCCATACAAAGTTTTTTAGGACGAATATAACATCTAAAGTATATACAAGTAGCAGAAAGATCGCCCAAAAGTGTATATAGATATTTAAATGTATTTATATATTCATCTATACACAGATGTATGTATAATGTGTGTGTATATATTTCTATAGACGTAACCATTCACTCCGCACAAAGTTTTTAGACGAAAATAAGATCTAAAGTTATCTCTAGTAGCACAAAGATCGCCCAAAAGTGTATATAGATATATAAATGTATTTATAATCCATCTATGCACACATGTATGTATAACGTGTGTGTATATATTTCCATAGAGGTAACCATTCACTCCATACAAAGTTTTTTAGGACGAAAATAAGATCTAAAGTTATCTCTAAGAAACAGAAAGATCGCCCAAAAGTGTATATAGATATTTAAATGTATTTATATATTCATCTATACACACATGTATGTATAATGTGCGTGTATATATTTCCATAGAGGTAACCATTCAATCCATACAAAGTTTTTTAGGACGAAAATATTTATATATAAAAGAAAGGTTGTGTGTCTGTCTACTCCGATTTAGATTCCTAACTACTCCCACATTTTGCGATGCAGTTTAACCAAAACCGGGTATCTTATAGTCGTGATTCATATCGAGCCCTTCTGGGTATTAGCGCGCGTCTACGATGAGTCTATGATTTTACAAATAATTTAATATCATTTTTTTCCATTTTAATGCATATTTTTTTAATAAAGGGAAGTAACTCTCAAACTTCACACCAATATGCGTGCTCATATGCGACGTAATATCACATCAGCAGCATTTCCTCACACTCTCCTTGCACTTGGCGAAGGCAAAATACCAGGGGATGAAAATGGTAATATTGCCATCGATTCCATTTGTACCATTGTTAAGACGCCTTCTGATCTCAGAGATGCAGTGTTCCCAGATCTACAAGCTAATTATCAGAATATGGATTGGATTGGCAAAAAGGCTATACTGGCCCCGAGGAATAAAACTGTTCACCATATTAATGATGAAATGCTAAAACTCATTCCTGGGGAAGTCTATGTATATCAGTCTATCGATACAACTCCTGACCCAGAGGACGTCATCAACTATCCAATAGAGGTACTCAATTCCTTTGAGCACCCCGGACTACCACCACACTTTCTCAAACTTAAAGTTGGTGCCCCTATAATGCTCATCAGAAATTTGGTTCCCTCAAAACAATGCAATGGCACACGTTTGATCGTTAGTCCTTATTCTCCCACCGTAAACTTATATCAATATTTGCCTGAATAATCATCATAATTCAGTGCAATCATTAACAGTACTTTCAAGCAATTCAGCCCCGAGCAACGCCGGGCAATTCTGCTAGTATATATATATATATATATATATATATATATATATATATATATATATATATATATATATATATATAGTATATATATATATATATATATATATATATATAATATATATATATATATAATTAATCAATATAGTGGCAAAAAATTTTGTAGAATTTTTTTGCCACCAGCGGCCTAGTGGGAAAAAATTAAATAGTCATAGACCATTTTAAGTTCAACATCACAATCAAGGAACGGCCATAATAGGCCATTCAC
This sequence comes from Octopus sinensis, assembly GCF_006345805.1. Classification (NCBI taxonomy): domain Eukaryota; kingdom Metazoa; phylum Mollusca; class Cephalopoda; order Octopoda; family Octopodidae; genus Octopus; species Octopus sinensis. The sequence goes on from NC_042997.1 coordinate 78,572,625, forward strand.
CCACTAGAAATAACAGCCAAAGCTCAATCAACCGCAAAATAACATTAATTCCGCAAACCAGGAGAAAATTAAAAAACATTACCCAGTAATTTCTTATACGATGCACCGTTTCATCTATTGTTTAATGGTAAACTACCTGATTAAATTAAATCAAGCCAATCTTCCATAGGCCGATAGATTCGTCAGTAAGAAACAGCCAGATCGGAACAGATATTTTCACGAGGCACTTCTATCCCTGCCTCGGCAATATCTGACCTAAAATTTTCAATCATCGCACTCGCGCCAAATTTATCGGCAGCAAATAAATATAAGCCGCCGATTCCATTACGGAATTAACCAGAAAATTCATAATTAATCAATATAGGGTGGCAAAAAATTTTGTGGAATTTTTTTGCCACCAGCGGCCTAGTGGGAAAAAATTAAATAGTTGTAGACCATTTATAAGTTCAACATCACAATCAAGGAACGGCCATAATAGGCCATTCACCCACTAGAAATAACAGCCAAAGCTTCAACCGCAAAATAACATTAATTCCGTTCCTTGATTGTGATGTTGAACTTATAAATGGTCTATGACTATTTAATTTTTTCCCACTAGGCCGCTGGTGGCAAAAAAATTCTACAAAATTTTTTGCCACCCTATATTGATTAATTATGAATTTTCTGGTTAATTCCGTAATGGAATCGGCGGCTTATATTTATTTGCTGCCGATAAATTTGGCGCGAGTGCGATGATTTGAAAATTTTAGGTCAGATATTGCCGAGGCAGGGATAGAAGTGCCTCGTGAAAATATCTGTTCCGATCTGGCTGTTTCTTACTGACGAATATATCGGCCTATGGAAGATTGGCTTGATTTAATTTAATCAGGTTAGTTTACCATTAAACAATAGATGAAACGGTGCATCGTATAAGAAATTACTGGGTAAATGTTTTTTTAATTTTCTCCTGGTTTGCGGAATTAATGTTATTTTGCGGTTGAAGCTTTGGCTGTTATTTCTAGTGGGTGAATGGCCTATTATGGCCGTTCCTTGATTGTGATTTTGATATATATATATATATATATATATATATATATATATATATATGCATGTCCTCGAATAAATTGGATGTCCATTCACAATAAATATATTAGATTAACACTCAGAGAAAGTTTTAAATGAAAAATAGGAATAAAACTGAAGTTCCAAACGTGGCTCTTCGTCAGATAGAGAAAACAAAAGTCCATAGAAGTAGAAAGAGAGGAAGGATCCGATAATCCAGAGAAAAGCATGTGTGTCGTTTACATGGTCAAATATAACTGACTGGAAGTTGGAGAGAAATAACAGCCTCAGTAGCTCCAAGATTTGTGGTAGGATACACAATCCATTATACTATTTGCAGAGCAACAGTAACTGTCATGCTCTTTTTTATTCCAAATTCCTCCGCCTCTACAGGTGTATAAATATAAACTGACCAGAAGAGATAATACATGTTACTTAGTAACAAAGGTAACCTCCTCTACAACCTTCCCCTTTTGATACTAAGAACAGGTTCCACGATTTCATTTGTTTCACACCTTCTTTTCACTTAAACGTCAAGTTAGATACAACCAGAAATTTCTTAAACTTAATAGGTAACCATTTCCTTATTGCCCAGTAACTACAGGAAACTATTCGACAGAAAATATCTAAAAGCTCTACTTCAACCATGAGAGATATTATAACACATAAGCCAACTAAATTAACTAGGTACACTTTCAAAAGCACCTATGTGTATACGTTTGACTAATCCTATAATGCAGAGGCGATAATATATGAAGCTCTATTAAACCATACCATAAAGTGTAAACACTACTTTGGTATGGTGGAAGGTTTGCCTGATGTTTCTTGAAATGCATGATCTTTCAGATACAGAGAGAAAAGTTGTAAAATAATTTTAAGTGCTTAATATTGACTTTGATATGAAGTGGAAAATCCTTGAGAAGAACAGACTCTATATGAATGGCTCTAAAACTTATGTACAGCTGAGAAAAGCTAATCTTCAATAATATATTCTTTTTAAATTTTGTACAATCTAAGAGCTACTACCGAACCTAGAAAGAGTTTCTTATAGAGTCCTACTTCTCGTAACACCTCAGTCAAGGTGCATGTCATGAAATTATTCGTACCTCCATCAAATTCATCTGAGATAGTGAGCCTTGGTGGAAAGTCACTGGTCTCATATTGTCCGATGATTGATTGTTTTTTTTTATCTGTCAGGAAACTATTGGCAATGATGTTTGTTTGTATATTCACTATGCCATTCTGTGTGTGTGAGAGAGAGAGAGAGAGAGAGAGAGAGAGAGAGAGAGAAAGCTCATGTAGGGGAAATGAGTGTAAGAGAATATTACAGATTACGGGATAGATAGGGTACTTAATAAAGTAATCGTGCTCTCTAAGCTGTTCTCTCAAGACTCTAAACTGTGTAGTTTAATATATTTCGTTTCTAGTAGCGACTTAGAAGCAACTCGCTACAGCAAAATATCGATTGCCCAACATTTACGAATGTTTCATGAACTTGTAGCTCTTCATTTCTTTAATTCGTTTTAACCATAACGGCGGAGGTCATGCTGAGGCAGCGTCATACGGTGCTGGGATAAAGAGCATATTTTGGACGATGATTCATTGCACCAAATTGACTATTTGGTATATTTAAGTGGAAATTATATTCTTAGCGTTTAAATGATGCAGTTAACATTGCAGGCTTTTTTTTTATTTATCTATCCTTTCCAATACGTATTCCTATAAATATAATTAAAATGCAAGCTTAATTGATATACATATTATTATATTTTCGTTTTCCTATAAAATTCTAATATAAATATATATTTCACATATAAACGTGAGGTATCAAAAACGCATCGAACTAGACATGTGAAGAAGAAATGAATGTTTATTCTCGAAATTTCACACAGATGTTAAAACAAGTTTCGGCACTTAGAGATTCCCTATTTTGCTTCCACCTCTTCTCTTTATTTCTTTATTTCGTTATTATCCTTGTTATCCTTGTTGCTGTTTTATCTAGGTTACATTAAGTATTTACGAATTTGGTAATGATTTTGAAAAGCCCGAGGTTTAACACTCACGTTGTTTCAGTGTCAGGTCAAGAGTATCGTAAATGCTCGGTCAAGTCAAGATAAAGGAAGATTCATGTACTTTCAATTACAGCATTTTAGAAGTCGTTCAAGATGAAATTCAACAGCAAAAACCAAAAATGAATTAAGGAGGAGGAAACGACACTGACATTGATGAATAGTTATACTGTAATGGCTGTTGTGGGCGTTAGAGAAAACCAAGAAAATATTCTGCTTGCTAGTCACATGGTTCGAAGCCACGTTGCCCTTCAGGTTAGCTGCGCTGTTCATGAAGCAGTGATGAGAGAGTGAGAGAAATGAATAAACAGAGACAGAAAGAGAGAGTAGGTAGGTGAGTACGTAGTAGCCATCCAACTGGAAGGGACGAGATTTATTGAGACCAGCTTGGAATTTCTATTTAGTAATCTGTTTAATCTTCAGTTTCCATGTTTATTCTCTTTCTTTTGTTCGTTATATTCTCTCTCTTTCTCTCTCTCTCTCTCTCTCTCTCTCTCTCTCTCTCTCTCTCTCTCTCTCTCTCTCTCTCTCTTATGCACTTTTATGTTTTATCTGTCTTTTTCTGTTGAATTATCGCTTGCACGAGAAATAGGGAGATGCGGAAAAAGGAAAGAAGGATCATTTAATGAGCTACACTATTTAAAACAACCGTCCATTACGTCATCGCTGCAACCGTTTCGTTTTCACATTCGTCAACTTTTCAACATCACGTGGCTATTGTTTTTTACGTTTACATATTGTATATTCTTCAACGTGTCTAATTGAAACTCTTGATTCGAAAAGAGGTAGTTATTTTAGTAGTAGTAGTAGTAAGTAGTAGTAGTAGTAGTAGTAGTAGTAGTAGTAGTAGTAGTAGTAGTATCATTCTCAATAGGTAAATACACGTACTCTTTTACTCTTTTACTCTTTTACTTGTTTCAGTCATTTGACAGCGGCAAATCGACCCCGGGACTTATTCTTTGTAAGCCCAGTACTTATTCTATCGGAACCGCTAAGTGACGGGGACGTAAACACACCAGCATCGGTTGTCAAGCAAAGCTAGGGGGACAAACACACAAACACACACACACATACATATATATATATATATACGAGGGGCGTTCAATAAGTAATGCCCCTGACCCACTTCCCATAGCAGTAGAGCAACGAAACTTGGCACAGGTATTAGTCTTTTTCTACATAGGAACAACCCAGAGGTACGCATTTCTCCCATCGTTTGATGCAGTTCTGGAGACTGTTTTCGTAGAAGACCCCAGCTTGGTCCTCCAACCACGACGTGACTTCAGAAATCAAGGCTGCATCATCTGGGAAACGCTTTCCTTTCAAAAACAACTTCATGGCTGGGAAGAGGTGAAAATCAGAGGGTGCAAGGTCGGGAGAGTAGGGGGATGGGGGAAGAGTTCATAGCCGCACGCCTGTGCTTCTGATCTGGCGACACGCGAGTTGTGGACCGGAGCGTTGTCCTGCAGGAGGAGGATGCCTTTGCTGATCTTGACCCGCCTCTTTTTTCGATAGCTTCTCTTAATTTCCTCAAAAGTGAAACATGATAGGCTCCTGTAATTGTGGTACCCTTTGCCAGGAAATCTGTCATCACTACTCCGTCCTGGTCCCAGAAGACTGTGAGCATGACCTTGCCAGCGGAGGGCTGCACCCTTGCCTTCTTTGGAGGAGGTGAGTCATGGTGCTTCCACTGCATTGACTGGCTTTGGTCTCTGGATCATAGTGATGGACCCAGGTCTCATCCTGTGTAATCAGTCTTTTCAAAAATTTTGACTCATCTTCTTGGCACATTCCTAAATTCTTGCTTCTGGAATTCTTGCGTTCTTGCTTCTGGAAATTGTGAGCAACCTGGAAATCCATCTGGCAGACACCTTTTGCATATGCAAATGGTCATGAATGATAGTTTCCACAGACCCGGTACTAATCTTGACCTCATGGGCTATTTGGCGAATAGTTATGCGTCGATCTTCCAAAATGGCAGCCTCAACTTGACGGACAGATGCCTCATCAATGGCAGAAGGGGTGCGACCAGATCTGGGAGCTGTTTCCACAGAGTTCCGATCATGTTTGAATTCACGATGCCAACGTTTTACAAGGTCATATAATGGGGCATCATCACCATAAGTTACTTTCATTTCATTAAAAGTCTCCTGTGGTGTGCGTCATTTCAAATACAAAAAGCGGATCACTGCTCGACACTCAACATGCTCCATTTCCCACTTGACTCATTTCAAACACCTGTAATTTGCCACTTAATCTATAGAGATATCAATAATTGCACATGCAAAATTTCAGCTAGAACAGACAAAGGCAAGTGGGTCAGAGGCATTACTTATTGAACGCCCCTCGTATATATATATATATATATATATATATATATATACGACAGGCTTCTTTCAGTTTCATCTACCAAATCCACTCACAAGGCATTGGTGGGCTCGGGGCTATAGCAGAAGACACTTGCCCAAGATGCCACGCAGTGGGACTGAACCCGGAACCATGTGGTTGGTTAGCAAGCTACTTACCACACAGCCACTCCTGCGTTATTGAAATTGGAAGTTTTCGAATGCGTTTTGGATCCAGACTCAAACATTTTTCCTCCCTAAGCACGTCTAGTTTCTGAAATAAAACAGTTGCATTTCTATCTTTTATTTTTTACTTATATTAGTCATTAGACTGCGACCATGCTGGGGCATCGCCTTGAAGAATTTTAGTCGAATGAATCGACTCCAGTACTTTTAATTTTTAAAGCTGATACTTATTCTACCGGTTTTTGTCCGAACCGCTGGGTTACGCTGACTTAAAGACACCAGCACCTGTTGTCAAGTGGTGGTGGAGAACAAACACAGACACAAACACACACACACATACACACATACACACACGCGCGCGCGCACACACACACACACACACACACACACACACACACACACACGCATACATACTCACATACACAGGGCCAAAAGTTACGCAACAAAATATTTGACATTATTTATATTGCATGGTTATTATTATTATTTTTTCCGCCAAGGTTTGTTTTGCTTTCATCCTTTCGGGGTCGATGAATTAAGTACCAGTTGAGTACTGGGATCGATGTAATCGACTGATCCCCTCCCAAAAAATTTCAGACCTTCTGCCTATAGTAGAAAGGATTATTATTATTATTATTATTATTGAGTGAGAGAGCAGTTCATGCCTATTATTATTATTATTATTATTATTATTATTATTATTATTATTATTATTATTATTATTATTATTATTATTATTTTTATTATTATTATTATTATTATTACTAGCACTATGACCCGACAACGCCGGGTCATAATGCTAGTGCATGCATATACAGCTGCGTGCGTGCGCACATACACGCAAGTACTGTCCAAATCTCCGACCAATCACATACAGCTAGCTGGCATTCAATTGGCGTATCAAGTTTAGGGCATTTTGATTGGGTTTTGGATAGAAAATTCACAAAAAAGTCACTTCTATTGGTTTTTAATGGTTTTTTGGGGTGACTGGGGAAATGTAAAGATGTACACGACCACTCTTGGACGGTTTTGAATGACCATAGAAAGCGCGAGCCCTCTAACTGAAAAATTGTGGATTTGTATAAAGGATATACACACACACAGACAGACATTTTGCTGTTTATATATAGAGAGATTATTGTTGTTGTTGTTGTTATTACTGCTTGATAAGGTTGGAACGTCTCTTATTTAAATTCTTGTGGAAGGAACGCGTTCCAATGGTCGGTGAGCGTATGTGGGCTCCGTTTGTAAGGCTCGTCTTTCCGCAGCTCGTCTCCTTGACGGAGTTGCAGGTGTAAGTAAAAAAAAAAGAGTGGGACTGGGCGCCGACACCTAGAATGTCGTCAGGCGTCGACAACCCTCTACCAGTCAGACAGTAAGATCGGTGGATGATCCGTTTTAGAAATTTATAAAAGATTAGTGGTGGGGGTGTGCGGCGACTTTCTCGGGGAGACTCTGGGCTCTGACGAAAACGAACTGGCTAGTCTGTTC
>NC_042997.1:78589756-78592256 GCF_006345805.1 Octopus sinensis
TATTTTTTCTTTTTTCTCTTTGCTATTTCTCTATCTTTCTCCTCTCCCTCTCTCCCCTCCTCCCTTTCTTTCTTTTTTTGTCTTTCTCCTTTTTCTAAACAAAACAAAACAGCATCCTCTTTTCGATTTATATAAAAGACTAAAGAAATTTTCGGTGCACCATATCTGAGGAGTCAGATTGAACGGACAAAAGCGCTAATAAAGAATTATACAAAATTCTGACTGCCTCTTCTTTATATATATATAATATATATATATATAGAGAGAGAGAGAGAGAGAGAGAGAGAGAGAGAGAGAGAGAGAGAGAGAGAGAATATGAGAGACAGACAGAGAGAAAGATGTATTTGCATAGCGAATGACTTGATCTGAGATCGTGTGCTTGAACGAAAACAATTGCAGAGCGTGGAAAGTGTTTATAAGCCATTTAAGAAACACACAAAAACCGTTAGATTCACGCTGCAATTATATATATATATATATATATCTATATATTATATATTCTATATATATATATACAATTGTCGAAGTTTTGAAATAGTGTGTTACAATCCAATAAGTTGGAAAAATATTTTACGCTTATGTGTTCTTTTTCAAAACTCTTCAATCACGGTCTTCGAATAAAAGCTATAACTGGCTATCAGGTATACGCTCCCCCAACTCCAGCCCCCAATCACCGGTAAGCTCATCAGAAGGAATATCTCATATTGAGCTCCTCTTGAGATTAATGTGAAAATTTGAGTGCGGTTAATTGAAAATACTTCTGAAAAATATGCTTGATCTGTAGTTTAGTGAGGAAATGTCAAGGTTGCGAATAGATTTATAATTCATCTAATTGTTTTGTGTTTATGCAAAAGATGAACCATATTAAACATCCCATAACTACAAGATGTTCATCAACTACTGTATACGCAATGCAAAGTAGTATAGTGGTTGCACAAAAGTATTGTGGCTACGCAAAAGACAACATGGTGATAGATCTTTTAGCTTGCAATGCTAACTTAAAGCTCATACACGTGAAAAATTATCAACGATTCCCTGGCGAGGGAATCTGTCTTTCATTTAGTAAAAGTAAACAAAGGTTAGAGATAAGATCTAGTTCGGTGAACGGTAGACCATGATCAATTAGACAGACCACTTTACGATATTGTATTTTAATAAAATAATACGGTAGAAAATGGGAATCAACATTTTTAGGATTTCAACTAAGATAATTTCCCATTAAAACTACGCTTAATTTATCAACTAATCTCGATTTTTAATTGATGATTTTATATTAAATTCATCGATCATTTAAACTTTTCGATATAACTGGCACACACACTCACATTCAAACACACACATTCACACACACACATACACACACACACACACACACACACACACACAGATATGTGTGCAAGCGGAAACAAAACGATCTCAATACGTATCATGGCTGTATTGCTGAAAGTTTCGCTGACGCGTCTAATCCACTATGTAGCAGCCAGGAATTTTAAATAGGGCTTATTGCTATTGAGTGACAATGATATATGAGGTGTATTTCTATTAGTCAGTTTGGGTAACGCATCAGAAGACTAATAAACAACTGCTGGACAATGCATTGTGCAAATGTAGACTCTTAGCGCTTTAATTCCAGTAGAATTTTAGTAAATCTTCATTAAAAATTTTGAAATAGTGCTCTCAACTAATAGCTTAAAATTATCTAATAGGGGGTTCCATAAATAGCAGCAATATTATCGCCATTTTCCTTCTTAAGGAACACAGCAGGATGTTTCACTACATGTAGTTTCTCAGAGAGACAATGGTAGCATTCAGGCGTACAATGCGTATAAGGAGCTTTATCGAAGTTATACTGGGTAGGTAATTTCCTCCGTTTTTCAGTCATCCACTAAGCTTCAACTGGTGGTGCTATGAAACACCAGATCCGATATTATTTATTTTTCTTTTTTCTTGTTTTTTTTTCGGATTTTCTGAGTATAAGAAGCTCCGCAGGAGAGTGGTTATTACCTTCACACGTTTGGTTACTGGATTTCCTCCTCTGAGCCTCTAGTTTTATTTCTTTTTTATACACCAACGGAATAATTTTGTGGCCTCTGAGGGTCATCAGGATTTTCCTGTCCATGCAGATCAAACTTGACATCTTGTTTCGTGTTGCCATTAAGCTTAATACCTGTCCATAGCTTGCAGCAACGGTGAGGAGGAGCTAAGGTTAACATTACTGTCAATGTCCCTTACAGTTACCTTTATATTCAGTTGACTCATATATTACGGCATTAGCTTATATGCAAGTGTATGGTGCACACCTATTACTTTGCCTGGTCTTCATATATGTTTTTCAATATGCCCTATCTTTATCAAAGGAAGCCACGCTATTCTGTACATTACCCAAGGCTTCTGTTAACTGCTACTTTAATGGTGCATAAAAGTCAGCTCCGATTTTCAAGTGACAGAGGCATTTACTTTCCTCTTCTCTCATTTTCCCATGAAAATCTCAGGCAAAGAG
>NC_042997.1:78597256-78624756 GCF_006345805.1 Octopus sinensis
ACCTCAAGAGACAACAAGTTGAAAGTTCATGTTGGTGTTCTGCCTAAGGTGCCATATATTTGGTTTTGTACATAGTGTTGTTCTAGAGAATGTTTAAGAAACCATAAGAAAATTGTGTTTGTTTTAGAACTTGAAATTACATAGAAAGTATTTTGCGTTGGATATGAGCAGTTCCCATGAGCACTATCTTTTGAATTTCTGCCATTTTGGGGTTTCCTGGTATCTGAGCTAGGTAGGAATCGGCTCCTTTTGCTGTCATTTCCAGGGCACCTATGACAACAGATATTGTTTTAGTCTTCAGGTTCCACATTTTGCTAATTTCTATTTCAAGATCTTTATACTTGCTCAGTTTTGGGTAGGTCTTGTCAGATACGTTTATATCGATTGGGACAGTCATATCAATGAGGAGGCATGATTTTTGTCTGAAGTCTTTCAGTATGATGTCTGGCCTATTTGCATCTATCTTTCTGTCAGTTTGAATGGTGAAGTTCCAGAGGAGTGAGATGTGATCATTTTCAAGCACTGGAGGTGGTTTGTGTTCCCACCAGTTTTTATCATGAGGTAAGTCCAGGCTTTAGCAAATTACCCAGTGAATATATTGTGCAGCTCTATCATGCCTTTAGAGATACTCAGTAGGCGCAAGAAGACGGCACTTGGAGACAACATGATCAATGGTTTTATTTTGTTGTTGACATACACGACATGTTGGGTTACTGCCGTTCTTTAATATGTTGGCCTGGTAGTTCCTTGTAGGTAGGCATTGATCTTGAGCTGCTATGATAAACCATTCTGTTTCAGATTTTAAGCCATTGATGTGTAAGGGCTTTGTCAACATCGGCATTATTCGCTCTCTTTGGTATTTGCCATTATTACTATTATTATTATTATTATTATTATTATTATTATTATTATTATTATTATTATCATTATTTAAGAAGAAGAAGAAGAAGAAGAAGAAGAAGAAGAAGAAGAAGAAGAAGAAGAGGAAGAAGAAGAAGAGGAAGAAGAAGAGGAAGAAGAAGAAGAAGAAGAAGAAGAAGAAGAAGAAGAGAAGAAGAAGAGAAGAAGAAGAAGAAGAAGAAGAAGAAGAAGAAGAAGAAGAAGAACAACAACAACAACAACAACAACGTAAAAGCTATAGCCCATGACATTATTCCACATTCATGGATAAGTGAGTGCCTGAATATATTTAGTACTGCCGACAACATAAGCGAGTTACTTAGCTAAAGCATGAAGAAATGGAAAGTAGATCTCTATTCAGGTGATGCAGACTTAGGGAAAGTTAATATCAAGAGAGGATTTTCCCAGGGATACTCATCATCCCCTTTAATATGTGTGTTATGTTTAATTCCATCAGTATTAAGAAAGGTAAAGGCGAGGTATCAGTTTAGGAATAGTGAAGGAAAAATTAACCATTTGCTCTCTATTGATTTATTAAAAATAGAAAAGAGGTAGATTCCTTAATACAAACTCTTCAACAAAGGTAACAAAGGTAACAAAGGTGTGGAATTTGGCATAGATAAGCGTACAATATTAGTTATAGAAAAGGAACAGGTAGTCAGCAGTGACGGCATTCAATTACTAGATGGCCAGGCATTAAAATCACTGAAAGGAGAAAGTTATAAGTATCTAGGAATATTAGAATCTGACAGAGTACTAACTATAGAAGCGAAAACAAAAATTAAGAAAGAGTACATCAAAAGGTTGAGGAAGCTAATGAAGTCAAAAGCTAAATGGTTTGAATCCAGTGAAGGCTGTAAATACTGGGGCAGTATCATTACTTAGATATCCAGCAGTTTTTGTAGATTGAACAAAATCTGAATTAGCAGGAAGGAATTCAATATGAATGGAGGACTTCATCCAAGAACAGGAGCAGCAAGACTATATTTATCTAGAAAGGAAGGTGGTAGAGGTTTAATATCAGTAGAAGACAGTATGGAGTTAGCTAGAGAAGATATAGGCCCCTATGTAGGTAATAGTGGAGAAAGCAAAAAGCGAAATGTAATTAAAAACCAGAAAAAAGAAGCAAGATTATCTGACTGGCAAGAGAAGACTTTGCATGGTAGATTCCCAAAGACAGTTGCAGAAAATAGTAATAGTGAGACATGGTTGTGGTTGCTGAAAGAGAGGCTGAAAAGGGAGACAGAAAATTTGTTAGTAGCAGCATTATATCAAGCATTGAGGACTAATTGGATGAAAGTCAAGATAGAAAAAAAAACAGGTAGATGCCCAATGTAAGTAATGTAAATCAAATGAGGGAAGTGTTGGCACACAAAGAATACAACAAACGACATGACAACTTAGGGAGTTATGTAGAAAGCTAGGATGAGTGGTATGAGCATGAACTTAGTAAAGTGCAAGAAATTAAGAAATATAAGATGTGGAATTTTAACATCCAGACCGACTGAGTAATAGAAGTTACACGGCCTGATTTAGTAGTAGTAGTAGTAGTAGTAGTAGTAGTAGTAGTAGTAGTAGTAGTAGGCAAAGAGAATTGAAAGTGCCAGACCCTAAATGATGAGAAAGCCAATATCAGAAGTATAGGGAAAATAACAAATTAGCAAGACCTATCCCTTGAGTTACAGAGGCTATAAAAAGTGAGGGTAAAATGTATCCCTGAAGTTATAGGTGCATTGGGAAATATTCCTAAAGATTTGAACAGATGGATGGAGAAAATAGGCATAAAACCTAGTTTAACGCAGCTGCAGGTAACAATATTATTAGGGACAGCTAGGATACTTAAGAAGGTTCTTAGCATTTAAGGTTACAAATTATGTAGCCCAATTTAAAGCATTTTTTCTAATTTGTTGTGTGTATATGAAATAATCCTTTTCTACTATAGGCACAAGACCTGAAACTTTGAGGGAGGGGGTCAGTTGATTGCATCGACCACAGTACTCAACTGGTACTTATTTTACCGGCCCCGAAAGGATGAAAGGCAATGTCGACCTCGGCGGAATTTGAACTTTAGAACGTGAAGACAGACGAAATACTTATTTCTTTACTACCCACAAGGGGCTAAACACAGAGAGGACAAACAAGGACAGACAAACGGATTAAGTCGATTATATCGACCCCAGTGCATAACTGGTACTTATTTAATCGACCCCGAAAGGATGAAAGCAAAGTCGACCTCGGCGTTATTTGAACTCAGAACGTAACGGCAGACGAAATACCGCTAAGCATTTTGCCCAGCTGTACTAAGAAAGGTTATATTTACCACGAAACGCGAAACTCAAAGTAGAGATTGAAGTGTTCTTCAATGACAAGTTAAAAGTCTTCCGACTTGGAAAACAAGTCATTCCGCTCTCCTTTCATTTTTGTTTTTGTTTTGAGGTTGTTGTTTGTTTACTTTATCAATCTACTATGCTTTTAATAGATCATAGATGTAATTTATGTTGAAGTCCTGCTTAAACGTCTGGGTTCGTCATCAAGTGCAAAGGGAGTTTTGAAAGGAAATTTCTTGGTCAACATTCGGCGATGAAAAGGATGTCATTCAGGAACCAATCTTCGAAATGAATCTTTGTAATACAAATTTTGAAATTGCCTTCCAAATAACAGGGCAGATAATGTCATAATGATTCGGTGAAGCGCATTCAGATTTAGGGAGAGATATATACGCAAATCCTTAAGTCTGCAAACCCTGGATACGTTATCATCAAGCAAGAATGATAGAAAGGAATTTCTACATAAGGCATTCAAGGATAGGCTAACATTATTACCTTTCAGGCATTTTTCCAAGTAAGCCAATTTCGTCTTCATTGAATATGGCAAAATACCTCACTCTTAAATAATATATTTTCAACATTTCGTGAGAATCACTTGCTGCACATAGATCAGAAATCACTGCTTCGTCTGGCATTTTAATATTGAATACATTTGCCCCTAACTTTTAAAACTATTGTGTTGTGAGAAATTCCTCTTCGCAATCATTTTTGCTTGCTACACGTGAAATTTTTAAATACACCAAGTTTAAGAAGCGTATTGCAAAGGTTAAGACGCTCTAACTAAATTACTAATTACTTTCATTAGACCCGAGTCTTTTACATACTGCCTTATTCTCACAATATCAGCCACCGCCACCTCGTCATAAGTTCCCATGATGACGACGAACAACAGATCCACCTTCATTTTGATGCAACAGTAATGATCATAAAATAGTATTGGCTTCCTGGTATTCATTACTATTCTGATATCGAGATTGCCCAGGTTCATAGAGAAATCCCAAGATCTAAAAAAGATTTGAGAAATAAAAAGTAGTAGTAGTAGTAGTAGTAGTAGTAGTAGTAGTAGTAGTAGTAGTAAATATCCCTTTAATACTATGAGCGCTATTCACACATACATATCAGTATCTTTATATGTATATACTAGCAGCATAGCCCGGCGTTGCCCGGGTATGCCCCTAGTAGGCAACGACTAATCCCAATCTAGTCCTTTCCCTCTAGGGAACGAAGGCGCATGTGTAGGTTGCAATGTCTTCTCTTCACTCGAATACTTCTGTGTATACGATGTTCCTAGCTGTCCCTTTGGGCAAAAACATGAAAACATCATTGCGCCTCCCAACGCGTGAACAGCCCACGTAGAGTTGACCGTGGGCGAAGCACTGTTCGCCCAACTGTAACCCAGCGACTTGTAGCGTTTGGCCTTGGGATTTATTGATGGACATTGCGAAGCAGAGTTTAACAGGAAACTGAGAACGCCTAAAGTGGATTGGTAGGTCAGCGCCCGACGGTTGAAGGTGCATGCGTGGAATGAAGACGTTCTCTCCCTTCCCACAACCGGTAAGTATTGTGGCCGTTATTAAATGTGGTGGCAAATGTTTCACAACCAGACGTGTGCCGTTGCACTGTTTAGGTGGAACCAAATTCCTGATGAGCATAATGGTCGCACCGACTTTTAACTTCAGGATGTGTGGCGACAGGCCTGGCGGTTCAAGTGAATTCAGGAATTTAACAGGATAATCGGCAAGTTCGCCGGGGTCTGCTGTCCTATCAATAGATTTGTAGACGTGGACATCACCAGGAATAGCTTCAAGTAGCTGGATATTGATGGAGTTGAGAGTTAAAAAGGTCGAGTTGCGTCCCCTAGACAGTCTGTGGTTTGTGTTTCTGATTCTCGACCCCATGTCGAATTTATCGATTTTTTTCAGAACTTGGGGAACTTTTCAAACTTTTCGCTGCGTTAGTTTTGAATTATGACATTGGGCTATGTATGTGTCAAGTTTCATCAGAATCGGTTGAAAGCCGTGATCAGGGTGAGGGTACAACCTGACAGACACACAGACACACAGACAGACAAACTGCCGTTTATATAGAGATAGATATACAAATATTTGTACATGTATATCTTCGATTTTAGAAAAAATTACCAACATACTTATGTATTTTATATTTATGCATATGCCTCCATAACGATGTGATACCAGCAAATAAATAGATAGATAGATAGATAGATAGATAGATAGATAGATAGATAGATAGATAGATAGATAGATAGATAGACAGACAGACAGACAGACAGACAGACAGACAGACAGACAGACAGACAGATAGTTTTTGTTAATGATCAGCTCTGTGTCGTCCCTCAGCAAAGCGTATGACCATCATATTTTTCTGCTACATTATTCAATATATTCTCCCGGGGTTGTTTCTTTAATTTTTTTTTAAGATAATTGGGTGTGATATCATGGAAGCTATGCTGCTATTGAAATCGAGCCTAGGAGCAAAACATTGCAACAGATTTTTACCTTGTTTTTTACTAGTCACATTATTTTGCATCCACCTCAACACGTGATGCGTAGCATCTTATAAGTCATCGACTCTAGCCTAACAATTAGGCTGTTTTCGTTACTGTGTATGGTGATGTCTCTGCACGCGACTTCTCCTTACAACTACTCAACTACCACAGCTACTATCATCACTACAGCCATTTTCTTTTATCTAGGCGATCAATTAAGCTTGAAGATCGTATGTCAATCTCAAGTGCATATGATTGTGGACATAGACTTATCGAATCACTACAGCAATTCTCTTAATTGGACAAATTGCTTTTATTTCACGTGATTTTGATGATAGGAACTGGTATGAGTTGTGGTTAGTAGTTGATAGAGGCATACACGTGCAAACATATGTACAAATAGTCAAGCATATCCGATTGCCCACATACACATTAGAAACAAATTCTCCAACATACTTTTTTTAAAAAATCAACTAGGTTGCAACTGTGTGAAAGAAATAGAGAAATAAACTCAGTGATAAAAACATTAGTTTATGAAATGAACATATCACTTGATAATTAGCTAAAACATTGTTCGAAAACATAAAAATAATGTATACCCTCTATACCATATTGAATTTCGAAATAGAGCAGACATAATAATGTCAGTACATAATATAAGAGCATTAGCGTGGTTTCAATAGTCGTTATTCTACAGCCGATAGCGAAATAGAATATTCACGGAACAATTAGATCCATAAGATATTATAAGTAGGCCTTACTTTTGCATAGAAATATCACAGAAAGAATTGTACGAATTGTGAACCAATCCCACGCAAATGTTTTTGTCGCATAACTTATCAAGAAAGAACATCTTGCATTATGAAACAGTCCAGAGTATAGATAAATGGTTTGAAAAGCATTGAAACAATTACATTGATATCAGTTGTTCAGTTGTCGAACTGAACGGCCACTTATCAGAACCTGTTCTTAACGCACACTCGATTCATCAAAGATGCGCTCTTTAATTTCTCCCATACGTTTTTGTGTTCGACGCAGTACTGCAAAAGTGGAAGTGTGTGGTGAGACATCCTGCTTTAGTTGAGATATGAGAGGGCTTTGCTAGGCATATCAGAGATATATGATAAGTCAGAGTGCATATATTTTTTTATGTGTTACGGTTTTTGATTTACGGATGATGAAATCTCTCTCTCTCTCTCTCTCTTTTTCTTGTGTGTATATGTGTGTTTTAGTTTGTTTGTTTGTGTGTGTGTGTGTGTGTGTGTGTGTGTATGTGTGTGTGTATGTGTGTGTGTGTGTGTGTGTGTGTGTGTGTGTGTGTGTGTGTGTGTGTGTGTGTGTGTGTGTGTGTGTGTGTGTGTGTGTGTGTGTGTGTTGGTAAGTAACTACTTGAAGAATAAATACAAGAATTTAGCTTGGTCCGTTACTCTGAAATTTTTTCGGCGTATCTCTGGCGTATCAGACTTAACAACAGTGGGTAGAAAAGGTATAACACATCAAGAAAGAGGCAAGATAAAATAAGGTATGTAAGTATTCCTAAATAAACATACATATGCTATTGACTCGAGTTGAGATCCCAGCATTTTTTTTTCTTTTTGTTTAGGGGAGTTGGCCAGATAATTATTTATTTTTTAATCTCCATGTTTGATGCCATTACTTGCTGGAACACACCCAGCGTATTGGGGCGAGTGAAAGTTAAGAGTTGCTTAAATATGACTGAAAGCTTGGGGAAGGGGATGGGGAGAGCAGTAGCGAAATACCTCCATATAATACAACACAAACATTTAAATTGATAGGGTTTTTCTAAGGATCGGGGCAGTACTTGTCAGCACAATCTTTTGGATTTCCTTCAGACATGGTTCGCCTGGGATATTGTCTAGATCTTTCTGGCATCCCTTTTTTATCATACCTACAATAACAGAAACGTTTTTTGCTTTAAGATCCCATATCTTTTGTATTTCAATTTCCAGGTCCCTATATTTGTTAAGCATGTCAAATTCCTTTACAGATATATTTTTATCAGTGTGGACACTCACATCTATTAGTCTACAAGTGTCTTCCCCGTCTTTAATAATTATGCCTGGTCGATTAACCTGGATTGTTCTGTCAGTGTTGACTGAAAAATGCCAGAGAATGGTGATACTTTTACCTTGAACAACTGGCTCAGGAGAGTGTTCATACCAGTTAGCTGGAGTGTCGATTTTGTGGTGCTTTCATATTTTCTAATGTAAATACTGTCCTATTCTATCGTGGTGATTTTTATATTCGTTTGGTATTCGCGCAGGACAGAGCATAACCAAATTGTCTGTTGTTTTGTAAAATGTGTTATAGAATCTGCATTCTAGGTCACCACCATTATCGTAGTATGTTGTTGCTGTTGTTGTTGTTATTATTATTATATCTGTAATTGTATCTGTAAAAGTTGGCACCAAGTCTCATCCAGAGACCTCAAGAGACAACAGGTTAGAAGTTCATGTTGGTTTTATGTCTAGGGTGTCATATATATGGTTTTGCACATAGTATTGTTCTAGAGAATGTTTAAGAAAACAAGAAAATTATGAGTTTGTTTTAAATTTGAGATTACATAGACAGTATTTTACGTAGGATATGGGCAGTTCCCATGAGCACTATCTTTTGAATTTCTGCCGTTTTGGGGTTACCTGGTATCTGAGCTAGGTAGGAATCAGCCCCTTTTGCTATCATTCCCAGGGCACCTATGACAACAGGTATTGTTTTAGTGTTGACTTTCCACATTTTGCCAGTTTCCATTTTAAGATCTTTATACTTGCTTAGATTTTGGTTGGTCTTGACAGATACATTTATGTCGACTGGGACAGTCATATCAATGAGGAGGCTTGATTTTTGTCTGAAGTCTTTCAATATAATGTCTGGCCTATTCGCATCTGTCTTTCTGTCAGTTTGAATGGTGAAGTTTCAGAGGAGTGAGATGTGATCATTTTCAAGCACTGGAGGTGGTTTGTGTTCCCACCAGTTTTTATCATGGGACAGGTCCAGGTTTTTGCAAATTACCCAATGAATATATTGTGCTCCTCTATTATACCTGTAGGTGCAAGAAGACTGCACATGAAGACAACATGATCAATAGTTTCATTTTGTTGTTGACATATACGACATGTTGGGCTACTGCCGTTCTTTAATGTGTTGGCCTGGTAGTTTCTTGTAGGTAGGCATTGATCTTGGGCTGCTATGATAAACCCTTCTGTTTCTGATTTTAAGCCAGAAGACACTAACCATTGATGGGTAAGGGCTTTGTCAACATCGGCACTATTAGCTCTCTTTGGGTATTTGCCATTGAGAAGTTTTTCTTGCCATTTATCATTCAGAATATCTAAGGCAGCAGTTTTAGCACGTGTTTTCATACGCTTAGCTTTTTCTGTCATTGTTTCTAGTACATCTAATTCTAGAATTTGTTGTATTTGGAATTCACTTAGATATTCCTTTGCTTGTTTTGTTACTGAGTGTGAAGTTTTCTTGTTTTCATACTTTGAGATAATTTTTAGTGTCCAGTCATCAGTCTTTCAGGTAGGTGTCTAGGCCAGTTGTGGCAGTCTTCATTGTTAATACTAGTTGTAAAAGTCTACGGCCACCCTCTTTTCTTGAGAGGTAAAGTCGTTTTATATCTGCCTTAGGGTGGTGCATTCTATGCATTGTCAACAGTTTTCGTATATTTCTGTCAAGGTTACATACTTCAGTATCTGACCAGTTAATGGTATTAAAACTGTAAGTCACGACCGTATTGATCGCTTCGATCCTGTTTCTTGCATTCAGCTCTGTCTTGAGTATTGCCCTTACCTTGTGATAACATTCTCTTCTGATATTTTCCCTCATCGTTGAATCTTTGATTCTGTCCCCTTCAAATAACCCTAGGTATCTGTAGCTATCCACTGGTTCCAAACCCTTTATAACATTCTGCTGGTCAAAATTAACATTGGATGTTTCTGTCATTTTTCCTTTGATAAAGGTAGCTTTTGTACATTTATAGAGGCCAAATTGCATCCTGATGTCATCACTGAATTGTTTAACAATCGCTAGTAAGCCCTGTTGTAGTTGTTGGTCAATTTTGGCAAAGAGCTTTAAATCATCCATGTAAATGAGATTATTTATCAAACATTTTATAGCCATATTGTACATCATCGAGCAATTTCGAGAGAGATATTAAGGCTAAACGAAAGAGGAGTGGTGATAGAGAGTCACTCTGGAAAATGCTACATGATATTTTTACATCTCCAGCATTAAGAGATTCATTGTCACTGCTCAAAATCAGTGTAGTTCTCCATGATCTCATACTTACAAACAAGAAGTTTTGCAGAGTAGGTGCCGTTTTATACTTTTCCAGACATTTCTTAATCCAGCTATGTGGTAGACTATCAAAAGCTTTTGTGTCGTTTGTGACAATCTTCAAATATCATCTTATTGATGAGTATCTGATCTTTACAACCATAGGGCCCACGTTAACATCCTTTTTGCTCATTAGGGAATATGCCACTTTCTATTAAAAAAACTATAGGTTCATTTTTTGGTTCATTTGTTTCTTCATTTTTTGGTGGGGGAAATAGGAGTGTTACACCATTAACTAGCCAAGAGGGAGTCATTACTTGTTGTTAGCAGTTCATGACTCTCTGGAAAGGCATTTAACCAAAAGTAAGGAAGTTTATTCTTTCATGAAGACTTCCATTTGCTTGACTTCTCAAGAGCAGATCTTACATCTTCTACCTTGATACCCTCCCACTTTTGCTCTTCAAAGGAGTCTAATTCTCTAGTTATTCTATTAATCCAAGTGACCTTTTTATTGTGTGTTTTTTCTTCTGCCCAAATTTTATTCCAAAATTCCTGCACTTCTTCTTTTGATAGGACAGACTTTGATTTTCATCTGCTTTAGTGTTTATGGTTGTTTCAGAAAATATTTCACTTTGCTTATCAGTTACGTTAACTCTTTCAATCATTATTGCATTTTCATCAGACCTGGGTTGATCTATAATTATTTCCTCTGTAGTATCTTCTTTAGCTGCATCTTCGTTCCTTTTTATCCATTACAGATTGTTTTTCGTTTCCATAATGTTTCTTCTGACGTTGGCAAGTTTGTTACTGTCTATGTAGGGTCGTACTGCAAGGTTTTTCTGTCCCCAGTTTTAGTAGGTTTGTACAGTATTAGATTTATTTGTGGGGAAATACATGGCATGATAGAAGGCCTTGAGAACTTCTTTATTATCTCCCTTAGACCATTTTTCATTCTTTTTCTTTTAGTTAATTGATGACCAGCATGGATGGCTATCTGTTGGAATATTCCGTTTGTGGGTTACTTCCAGCTCCTGTGTTTCGGGAAGATTTGAAACAGTAGCTGATTTTTCGAATAGAATCTGGTTCATCATTCGAGTACGTGGTCCTTGGTGTTCCGGGTGACGGCTGATCCGGTTTGTATTTTATTTTGTTAGCATTAAGGCATGACGAGCTCGGACGTTGACATTAGGGGACGGCTCTCTATGTTTAGGGTTATTCTTTTGAGACAGCACCGCCTCCAAGTTCTCTGCATGAAAACATTGCTCGTAACATAGCTTCTTAAGGCTAACAGATCTATATTCGTCTGTATGTTTTGTTGCTGTTGTTTTTATTATTATTATTATTATTATTATTATTATTATTATTCAGTAGTTTTATTTTTATTTTTATAGCGTGCTTTCACTTCACTACCGAGCGCAGCTCTGTGTGCCTTGGGTATGTGCTGTGATTTGTTGTGATGCTCTGATGGTTATTGTATGGAAAGTGTTCTGCGTAGGATGTGTGCAGTGCCTAGTAGTGCAATTTTCTGTATGTTATATGTGTTTGTAAGTTCTGGTGTTTTTGTTATGTATTTGTCTGAATATTTTTTTATCATGCCTAATGCACCTACTATGATAGGAATTGTTTCTGTTTTCAGATTCCACATTCTAGTTACCTCTATTTCCAGGTCTTTGTATTTTGAGAGTTTCTCCATTTCTTTTAGAGACACGTTGTCATCAGCCGGTATTGATACATCAATTAGAAAGCATTTTTTTCTTCATGATCTCTGACAACTATATCTGGTCTGTTGGCCTTAATTTCTCTATCTGTGTGTATCGGCATATCCCAGAGTATGGTTGCTTTCTCGTTTTCTGTGACCTTTTCTGGTGTGTGCCTATACCATCTTTTTTCTGTTGTTATTCCATAATGTTGGCATAGCTTCCAATGTATGTAGGTTCCAACTCTGTCATGTCTGTGAATATATTCCTTCTTAGCCAGGACTGGGCAGCTAGAGATAATATGATTTATTGTTTCTTGTCCATCTCCACATATTCTGCAGTTACTTGTAATATTTCTTTTCATTACATGTTTTTGGTAATTTCTGGTGGGGAGGCTTTGGTCTTGTGCTGCAATTAAAAATCCCTCTGTCTCTGCTTTGAGTCCTGAGCTTCTCAACCATTGCTGGGATTTTTCTTTGTCTATTTCTTTTGCGTTTAGTTTAGTGCAGTATTTACCATGAAGGGGCTTTTCTTGCCATCGTTTTATCATGGTTCGTTGCTGTTCTATTTTTAGTTTGGATTTCATTTGTTTTATAGCTTTTGTTGTTTCTTCATCTTCTTCTTCATGTTAATTAGGTGGTATGATTTCTTGTTTGTATTTGTCAGCTTCCTTAAATACTGAGAACAGTTTTTTTTGTTTTCAGCCAGCTTTTTGTGCATTCCTTTTAGATATTTCAACCAGAAGTTGGGGATCTTGTCATGCCCAAGTGCCTTCCAGTTGCTTAGTCTTTGCAGTATCTGGGTGACCTCTTCAGTTGTTATGGGGGTCCAAAGTTGCTCAGATGCTGAGTTTGTTGTTTTAATACTCCTTTTTTTTTTGGTTGTTCGTTCGCCGACCATATTTCTCTCCAGAATTCTTCCACTTCTTCTGCCGTTGGTGCTGCAGTGATTTCTATTTTATTTTTGCCAGGTTCTTGGTAGAAGTTTTTGGGGTTGGAGTTGAACTGTTTGTTTTGTTCAAAGAAACGTTGGCGTTTCTCATACTGGCGGATCCTTTGTGCTTTGGCAAGGATATCTTGCTTTAGCTTTTCTTTTATCTCAGGTAAATCTTTTTCTGTGATGTTGTATTTGCGGAGTATTTTTGTTTTCTTTTTGTTGCTCAGTAGCGTTGATTGTCTACTGATTTCATTAAGAATCGACAGATCTTTTCTCATTTTTTGTATTTTGCTTTGGATGTTATTGATCCACAGAGTTTGTTTGGGTGGTGGTACTCCTGTTTGGATGGGTTTGAGTGAGTATCCAGCTTCTTTTGTGGCTGCAGTGGCTGCTGCGTATACTAAGTCATTTAGCTCAGTGATATCGCTTTTTGTTTCAGTGGCTATTAGTTCCCTGACGGCTAGGTTTATGCTGTTTATAATTGATGTTGTTTCGTCTATTTTGATTTTTGGGAAGTATGGTCGGTGGTCCATCTTGAGATCTGTGTTTTTCAGTTCTTTGATTATTCTACTTTTTATAGTATCATAATCATTAGGCTCCCCTTCGTTGTTTCCAGGTTTTACATTTGTGTCACTTTTTTTCACGTTCGTATGTTTGTTTGTCGTGTTTTGGCTTGCTGTTTGTCGTGTATTATTATGCATCCTTACGGTCTGGGTTTGTTGTTTTTTGTTTACATCGTGTTTGTTGGGAATGTCACGTTTGTCTTCGTGTTTTACTGTTTCAGTGTTTATATTATTGGGCATTGTTGTGTGGCTTCTATCTACATTTTCCTGATGTATTTTTTTCTTTTAGATGTTCTATTTCTATTTCTGATATTTTTTTGCGTTGAGAATGTATCTTCGTACGTTTGCTAGTTTATTAGGGTTCATTGCTGTATCCAAGTCTATATTTATGTTATTTTCCTTCCATATTTTATATGTATGTGTTGTTGTGTTTTCATTTTTTGGGTAGAGCACTGCTGTGAAGTAAGCATGTAGGATAGAAATGTATTCCTCACGTGTCCATTTATGTCTTATGTATTATTATTATCATTATTATTATATTATTATTATTATTATTATTATTATTATTATTATTATTATTATTATTATTATTATTTACTTTTAATCTGCATGTTTGTTACAATCACTCGCCGAAATACACCCAGAGTCCTAGGGTGAGTGAAGTATAACAGATGTTATAATATGACTGAAAGCTTGAGGCAAGTATCAGGGGCAGTAGCGAAATATCATCATGAAACACAACGTATACATTTAAATTGATAGAGTTTTTCTAAAGATGTGGGCAGTACCTGTCAGCACAATCTTTTAGATTTCTCTGAGATATGGGATATTATCTAGATGCTTCTGACATCCCTTTCTTATCATACCTAGGGAACCCACAATAACAGGAACAGTTCTTGCTTTAAGATACCACATCTTTTGTATTTCAATTTCCAGATCGTTATATTGTCTTAATTTGTCAAATTCCTTTACAGATATATTTTTATCAGTGGGAATATTATTAGTCTATTAGTCTACAAGTATTTTCTTCTCTGTCTTTAATGACTATGTCTTGTCAATTAACCCGGATCATTCTGTCTGTGTTATCTGGAAAATCCCAGAGGATATTGACATTTTTACTTTCAACGACTGGCTCCGGATGATGTTCATACTAATAAGCAGGAGTGCTGACTTTGTAGTGCTTACATATTTTCCAATGTAAATACTGTCCTATCCTATCGTGGCGATTTTTGTATTGGTTTGGTCATCCCGAGACGAGATGGTTTATTGTTTCATCAAATTTATCGCAAAATCTGCATTTAGGATCAGAACCCTTTTGAAGAACGATAGCCTAGTAGTTTTTGGTAAGCAAGCTTTGATCTTGTGCGACCAATATGAAACCTTCAGTCTCAGCTTTCAGTCCTGAGCTTCTCAGCCACTGATGGGTTGTTGCTTGGTCTACATCAGCATTTTGGCTACGAAGCTTCTGGCTCCACCGCTCCTCAATTTGTTTCTGCCAGTTCTTTTTGCAATCTGCTTTAATCCGTTTTGCTTAAAATAAAAAAGTATACACCTGTGAAAAAGAATTAAAGGAAAAGGGCTCTTGATCTGTTGATCAGGAACCCGTGGTTTTTGTGGAGTTTTCCAAGAGGACCTTAAAGCGCCTCCTCTATTGGGAGTTTTGATTTGTTTAATTCTTTATTGTTTTTAAATGTTTACACGCTGTAAAACCCATTGTTGTTGCATGTCCTTTAATGTTATTTTATGTAAAGCACTTGTGGCTAATAAAAGAATTTATTATTATTATATTATTATTATTATTATTATTATTATTATTATTATTATTATATTATTATTATTATATTATTATTATTAGATAATTTCTGATAAATTTCTGCTGTATCACCTGCAACACCTCCGTGTTGCTAAGGTGTGAGCAGCATTGTGCGTTCTTTTATTCATTTTTTTTTGGTGGGGGTGTACAAACTCTTCCAGATATTGCATTGCATCAGTTTGTTTTATGGGCTTTGGTTTGAGTCTTTTGTTGTATGAGTGTTTGTATTTTGTTTTGCGTATGTAATGCGAGTTGTGTTTTTCTGGTGGGTGGCCGACCTATGGACTACATCTTGTGAAGGCGTTGTTTATTTTATTGATTATTGGCTGTATAGAGTGTCTTGATTTTGTGGATTGTTTTATTTGGGTTGTACTACTGAATTGACAGTGTCTTGCGTATATTGTGCGCTGTTTCCTGGCCTATGAATTACATGGATAATCACAGTAAATCGAGCTTTCTCAACTAACTGCTTTACATATAAAAGACGTTACCGTATCAACATCTGTAAGTGCGAACGAATAGCGGATAGTGTAGATTACCTGATAAGATGCCTCATAGTATTAAATCAAACCCTTTTACGTACGGAGTTAACTTTCCATTGTGATCTATCAATAGAATAAGTACCAGTAATACACTAGGTCGATTCTATTGTGCAGATTTTGGTTTCTAACAAAATAGTTTCAGCATTCATATTCATCAATAAAAGGCTTATTTTGTTGTATATATATTGAGTGTACACGTATATTTTATAGACATTCTCGGTATTTTGGTATGTTTGTATATTTTCCCCAAAATTAAACATAAATAGATATCCATACATTACGTTTATATTTGCACAGACCATATTAACCGAGTGCATACTACTTAAAGCTCGTTATTGTACAAAACATCCGAGAATGACGGCTGGCACACATAAATAATGTTTATGAAAGAAGAATAATTTACTGGTCAATATCAAATATCATGTAAAGTCATTCTTCTGCCGTTAAGCATGGAAATATATTACATTTTATGTGACTTCGCACACACAAACATTGATAGATAGATAGATAGATAGATAGATAGATAGATAGATAGATAGATAGATAGATAGATAGATAGATAGATAGATAGATAGACAGACAGACAGACAGGCTGGAAGGCAGGCAGGCAGACAGACAGACGGACAGATAGATAGATAGATAGATAGATAGATAGATAGATAGATAGATAGATAGATAGATAGATAGATAGATAGATAGATAGATAGATAGATAGATAGATAGATAGATAGATAGATATACAAACACGTTACACGTACATGCACATATACACATAAACACACGCAATACAAATAAATACATATAGATAATATTGCGTGTATTCCAATTACTATTTGATTGTTTCCATACTAACTACCAGTTCGGTTAGAACATTTATTTCTCTTTTGAAAGCTCGGGCAACATATCACCCAAGGGCAACAAGAAATTAGTATAGAATTTCTGCTTCATACAAGTAGTTATTATAGAGTATATGGCAAGGTTGATCAGCAGTTAAAAGGAATCATCTTGTATATTATTTCTATCTTCCACGCGTATTATATTATTTTCCTTTCATTTCTTCATTTCTCAAATCCCATAAGTTGATGATAAATATGATACAATACCAATGTTTAACTGATACGTCTATTTTACTTGCACATACATCATGAGTGGCGCCTACTTCTTCTTATCTCTAAAAACATGCTTAATGTATGTTTATATATATATATATGTTGAAGAGCGTAGGCTCGAAACGTAAAAGTCTTTCTTACCTTCCCGGGCGTCAAACTAATACACCTGCTTGTTGTTTATTCACCTGTCTTCGTCTTTTGTTTTTCTGTAAATTTCAACTATATATATATATATATTTATATATATATATATATACTAGATTAGGGTGACCCGCTCTACGCGCGGGTGAGAGTGTGGTTGTTACTTTCTGTTTCTTATCACCACATTCTCCCTCTTTGTTTCTCTCTCCTTTCTCTCTCACTTTCCCACTCTCTTACTCTTCCTTTCTCTCGGACTCTCCCTCGCTTTCTCTTACTCTCTATCTTTTTCTATCAATCTATCTCCCATTTATAAAAAAAATACATTTCTGCGCTTAAATTACAAATCTGTTTCCACTTTACCATGTTGAAAATTTGATTGAAATTGAGGTAAAGGTGTCCAATCTAAACCTCCAAGTGTCCCCAAAAATCAATAAAATCCCCGTTTTCACATCAAAACAACCACTGTAGCGCTCCAAAACGTCTCCCAATCAATTTTTCACCTCAATTTACCCTCCTGTAAATTTTAATCCCCTTCCAGCCCCTTTAGACCCCTTTTTACATAAAAATCCAACTTGTATCAACGCTCGCCTTCTTCATTTTATAGATTTGACAGATATACCCGGCCTTGCTCGGGATTAAAATAGTTTATTGTTTTACTTGTTCCAGTATTATAACCTGATTTCTTTCGGGTCTACGCGGGCCACATTTTAAAAGATGAGGAATTTTGGCCTAGAGGCCATGCCTTTCAACTGAACAAACTCAAAGTTGGCATGCAAACTCGCTAGCACTTTTAACATAGGTGTGCATATTTTCAGCTCAATCCGACCACATATGCACACATTATATATATATATATTGTTGTGGTTCGGCTGGTACAGTACTTCTTGACCTACTTTGCTGGCTTGGCGACTCAAAGTCTGGAATAAAAAGTTATAGTCCTTTGTTCACGGAAGAGGGATGGCTTTTGGAGGGACCCCTACCCCTTTTGCCGGTCAAGAAAGGGTCAGGGAAACTACCTTATAAAAAAGAGCTGGGAGTCTGTAGATCAGTTCCGGCCGGAGAGATTGAGAGGCAGTCGGTATTTGGTCGTCAAGGTGAGCGGTTGGATTTAGGAGCGAGGATTTTGGAATTCAGGGCAAGCGTTTAGCAAGTTGGAGTTAGCGGTACTGAGAGAGATGAGGTGCAATATGAGACACTGGCTATTCTAGTAGGAACTAAGGTACGTTAATTGTGTATTGATATGTGAAGAAAAAGAAGGAAAAAGAATCGATGTAAAGAGACTGTTGAAAAGAAATGAGACAGTGAAAAGAGCGATGTATTGAAATGTGTAAAGACATTGTGTACAGAGTTGTTAAAAAGGAATTTAATGAACAATGTGAACTGTTGTGAATTGAACATTGATTTGTAACGTGAACGACGTGTACTCTTGAAATGCTGTTGTTATTGCATTTGATATATTGTATCTGCATGTTGTTTTCTTTAAATGCTGTGATGTGTTGATGTGTTGTTACTTGCATGTTTAAATGCTTTGATGTATCTTGATATGTAATTGATGTTGTAACAATTGTAATAGTCATATAAACTAGTTGTTAAATGTGAGCCAATTGCCTTGCCTCTTTGTGTCTCTCTCGATTGCCTCCGCTGTATCTCTGTGCTGCTGCTGTTGTTGTCGTTGTCTCTCTCCTCTCCGAGTTTCCGTGGCGAAAATATTCGCTGATCGAACGGGCCTGTGTGGGGGATTCCGTAACAGCTTTCGTTCGACGGAGGTCCCCCTTGTAACAATATATATATATATATATATATATATATATATATATACATACGCATTAAATATGTACATATATACGCATTATATATATACATGTCTACACACACACACACACACACACACATATATATATATATATACACACATATATATAGATATATACACACACATATATATATATATAAATTCATACAATATATCTAATTAATAATATCTGTTATGATTGTGAAGTGGTGGTGGGAGATAATAATTCACAGTTCTAAAAGACCTGTGGCGGGAATATTTAAACGCTTCCTCTCTATAGATACAGACAGACCAACAGTGAGAGAGGTGGTGGGAGAAAGAGTGAGAGAGAGACGAAGCTGTCAAACGTCGTTATAGAGAGAAATTGGAAGGAAGGAAGGAAAGAGAGAGATGGAGGAAGACAGACGACAAACACGTGTCAAAGTCTGGGTTTTGTTGCCCTAGTAACCACAGCTTTTGAGATAGGGGTTTCTAACCTAGTCCGTCGCTTCCTCGCCTCTTTTTACATGTCTCTGTAAATTTTTGAGCCAATCCAACCCCATCTACTGCCCCTTAAACTATTCCCATCCCAAAATGAGACAAACAACTTTTTCGCATTTCAGCTTTATATATATATATATATATATATATATATATATATATATATATATATATATATATATAGGTAGTAAAATTAATACTATCGGTAATATGGAGAAAATTATGACTGACCCACCCCTAAAGGAGACATACCAATTCCTCCTAAGAACACTTCAAGGAGATGAATGAAGTGTAGCTTGCCTACACAAAGCGAGGTCTGCTTTCGATAAATATAAATAACACTAGAAATACTTATACTACCCCATAATAGTATTTATAACCCCCACAGTATACAAATAGTAGCCCCTGATAGTTTAATGTAGGTTATATATATATTACTCCTTAATTTATAGTGGGTCTTGTTAGGAATAACCGAGGCTCTTGTAGGTATTCAAATAACCAGCCCTTCCTCTTACCCTTTTCCTAAGTTTTAAATGTTATTCCCCCATATCTATTACCTATTTCTTATACCAACTAACCTTTCCCCCATTTTATCATCACCTAACCCCTTGTATTAATGCCTATTATGTCTATCATAACTGATTCGAGAACACAAAGACCTTAGGTTTCCTACCATATAGTCTTTTACCCCTAATAACCACTTCAAATCCTAAATCTTATTTAAATTTCAATTTTAGCTTTTCCTATCTTACTTGTTTTCTTTACCCTCTAGCACCTTTTATACCATGGATGAATTTGTCGACACCTGCAGGAATTTGGACTTATTTCGCTACTAACTTTTTGTTCTTTCTTCCATTCACTGCCCTTCCTCCATTTTAATGTACATTATTAGCCCTACATATATGCGAACAATATTTCCCCCATGTTTGATTTATTCATCTTTTTCATTTTATTTTTTATTATATATTATTTTTTCTTTATTTTATTGTATTCTATGTCCACCCTCCCCCACCTAACATTGTATATGTCTGTTTGTTTGTGGAACTATGTTAGTTGGGCTTACCAGGAGATATTTGTAAAAATTTGTTGTACTATGTAGAGCGGTATGTGTTGCCCGTTAATTGATATTGTATGGCTGCACCCACTTAGAGTTATTTGACTATAATTTTTAAATTATTAGATTTTACTGATAGGAATATCTATTTTGAGGGTAATGTAATATAAGCAGAGCCTGTTGGTTGTAATAGTATTTTTTGCACCCACTTTCAGTTAATATGCATGTTTATAATTTTAATGATTAGGTTTAATTAGCATTTCATTCTTATCTTAGGGTATTTGTTATTGCTTTTTAAGTATGTTTAGTAACTTTTCCCAGAGTACTAATCTGCATTAACTGTACTCATATAGTGCTAATATACTCTTTTAAATTGTTTTACCATAATAGGAACTATATAACTTTAATGACTATGCAATGCTTATTGAGCATATTTAGTATACTGTGACAACTAGGGAGTTTTATTATTTGATAATATTCAACTTGTGGTTTGGTCTTAAATATTAACCGCCTAATTGTAAGTGCCTTTTTCTTTGTGCATTGTAGTGTACCTATAAGATGGATTTTTCTTGCGTACAGGCACATATCTAATTATTACCACAATTTCATTTTCTAGTAGCCTTAATTGAATCGCTGAATTACCAGTATTAGTTGCCTCCCCTTAACCACAACCCGTAGATTCTTTCTCTGTTCACTCTTCCCTCATGCAGGTTATAACATTAAGATGTTGAAGGACATAAGCGACCCCACACCACCTATATCATTGACTTCTTCCCCGGAACTTTTTCTTTACTTGTTTATTTTATAGACAAATCCATTGTAACGGTTTCAACCTGTGACCTCGGTTCAAATTATAACAGACCAATTGTAGAGATCGCTGGACTTATGCTTGCCCCCCCCACACACACACACTTTAAATTGCATCTACTTGTTAATAAATTGTAGTATTCCTCGACCATTACTAGTTCAGTCTTTTACCTACGGACCTCGTAGCCCCTAGATGGTAAATTATATGCTTTTAACATATTGGACTTCTAGACATTTTTTCTAGGCCATGTTTTCTTTCCTTTTCCTTCTTCCATTTCTTTATATTGCATGCTCTTATTTTTTACTCTGATGAAGCTCCGTGCCTTAATTAGAATGTCCTCTGAAGATGAAGGATTTTATTGTCGCATTTATTTATAGACAGCATTTTGGTTTACGGAAACGGCCGTAAGATATGTTACGTTGCCTTTTTGTTATGCCATGCTTTGTATTAGAAAATAAGCTATAAATGTCGTCCAATCAATGTGCTTGTTCATCTGAGGTTTTCTCCATTTTCTGATTATATATATATATATAATATAATGGATATTAGCCAACTGAATATGGCTAGGGATAGGGCAGGGTGGTGGGGGTGTCACTGTTGCATTTAGCCCCAGGCGAACATCAACGTCACCAGATAGGCCGACGCCATCACGGCGTCCTCTATCTTGCAAAGGGAGATCATCCACCAAGAAGCGGATACATAGCCATATTCAGTCCCTAGCCATATTCAGTTGGCTAATATCCCTTATATTATGGAGCAGTCACTGTCTATATCTCATTTAGAGAATTATTATTGCTGTCGAACAGATTTTCGAAATCAGTAAATGTATTTACTTGAAAATCTTTATAGATATCTTGCACGGTTGGTCGTTCATCGAGAAGCGATGCCTATCACACGTTGATAATAGGCAATACACCTTGAAACCTAGGTCCGTGTGTGGTATCCGCTTCTTGGTGGATGATCTCCCTTTGCAAGATAGAGGACGCCGTGATGGCGTCGGCCTATCTGGTGACGTTGATGTTCGCCTGGGGCTAAATGCAACAGTGACACCCCCACCACCCTGCCCTATCCCTAGCCATATTCAGTTGGCTAATATCCCTTATATTATGGAGCAGTCACCACGCATTAACGCTGCCAAAACCTCGGACCCTACACTGCGACAATGTTCTGCTGTTTCTATCAAGGTTGCCCTCAGTAGCTGCCGAACCTCCTCTGCTGAAAGTAGGTGGCATTATATCAGGGAAGCTTTGTATACCACATCAACAGATACCTTCGGCATGAAAGAAAGGCAAAACCCAGATTGGTTCAGTGCTGGGCTCTCAGAGCTGGAAACAGTTATCGAAGCAAAACGTGCAGCTCTGATGCAATACAAGAGTGATTCTTCTACAAAGTCACTCGAAGAACTCAGAAAGGCAAGAAATAAAACCCAACTGACTGCCAGACGCTATACAAATAGGTATTGGCAAGAAATCTGTCAGAGTATCCAGTCAGCTGCTGACAGTGGCGACACCCGTGGGATGTATGCCGGTTTGAATAAGACCCTCGGTCCATCCGCAACCAAGTCAGCCCTCTGAAATCAACTACTGGAGATCTCATCAAGGACCAAAGCAAGCAAATGGATAGATGGGTGGAGTACTACCAGGATCTCTCCTCACGGGAGACCACGGTAACTGAGGCTGCAATCGAGGGCGTCAAGATCTTGCCAGTCATGTGCGAACTTGACAGTCTGCCATCTATAGCAGAGCTCACCAAGGCTATTGACTCCCTAGCAAGTAACAAAGCTCCGGGAAAAGACGGCATCCCCTTAGAGATCATCAAAACCGGCAAAAACACCATCCTGCTGCGGCACCTTCATGAGCTTCTGTGTCAGAGCTGGGAAGAGGGTACAATCCCTTAGGATATGCGGGATGCTAACATCAATACGCTTTACAAAAACAAAGGTGACTGTGGTGATTGTAACAATTACCGTGGACTATCTCTTCTAAGCACTGTTGGAAAGGCCTTTGCTTGCGTTATCCTGTCCAGACTACAACTGCTTGCTTCTCGAATTTATCCAGAATCGCAGTGTGGCTTTAGAAGAAGCAGATCAACTCCATACGCCAACTTCAGAAGAAGTCCAGAGAACAGAAAATACCATTATATATGGCCTTCATTGATCTGACAAAGGCCTTTGACTTGGTAAGTAGAAAAGACCTATTCATCCTGCTCCAAAACATCGGATGTCCACCAAAGCTGCTGAGAATCATCAAATCTTTCCATGATGATATGCAAGGCACCATACAGCACAATGGTTCAACATCAGCCACCTTCCAAATAAAAAATGGGGTAAAGCAAGGTTGTGTCCTTGCTCCTACATTATTTGGCATCTTCTCGCTGCTGCTGTCACATGCCTTTGAGACATCAGATGATGGAGTGTTTCTGCACAGTAGAAGTGACGGGAAACTGTTCAATCTCTCGCGTCTGCATGCCAAGACCAAAATCAGAAGCGTCTTGATCAAGGAGATGCTATTTGCTGACGATGCCGCTCTGGTATCACACACAGAAGAAGCCCTACAAAGGCTCATCAACTGTTTTGAGCAAGTATGTGGCAACTTTGGCTTAGTTATCAGCCTCAAGAAGACCAACATCATGGATCAGGCTATATCGGACATCCCAAACATACATATTGGAGACCACAGACTACAGGAGGTGGAGAAGTTTACCTATCTTGGCTCTACCGTCACCTACAACCTATCCATTGATGCTGAGCTCAATATACGCATTGGCAAGGCAGCTGCTGTGATAGCCCAACTCTCCAAACGGGCATGGGACAACAATAAGCTGACCAAGACCACAAAAATGAATATTTACCAGGCATGTGTACTTAGCACTCTACTGTATGGAAGTGAGACTTGGACGCCATACACACGCCAAGAGCGTCGCCTAAATATCTTTCACCTGCGCTGCCTCCGGAAAATCCTTCGCATCAAATAGCAGAATCATGTCCCCAACAAAGACGTCATCAAGCAAGCAGGGATACCAAGCATGTTTGCACTCCTCACACAAAGACGTATGAGATGGCTTGGACATGTTAGCCGTATGGAAGATGACAGAATCCCCAAGGACATACTCAACGGAGAGCTTGCTAGAGGCACTAGGTCTGTGGGAAGACCGTTCTTACAATACAAGGATGTTTGCAAAAGGGACGTGAATGCCTGCAACATCAATATTACCAACTGGGAAGCAGTTGCCAGCAACCGTGGAGATTGGCGACGTACCGTAAAAGAGGGAACACAAAGGAGGGACATAGAGAGAGAGGAGAAATGGAAAGACAAGAAAATACGTCAACAAGAAACTATGACATTACAACCAGCCAGGCAAAGTCTTCGCTACATTTGCGGCACCTGCCAGAGGGAGTGTTTGTCCAGGATAGGACTACACAACCACAGCAGCAGATGTATTAGGACATGAAATGTAAAAGCCGGACTAGATTATTTTACGTGTAATTCCATTGTCTCCCGAGACCAAAAGGATGCCAACAACAATATATATGGATTTCGTAGACAGGAACTGAAACAAATCAATCGTATATATATGTATGTATATATATGTAAGTCTATGTGTGTATCTTTATGTTTCTCCCTCATCACTGCTTCACAACTGCTCTTCATTTATTTATATCCACATAACTTACTGGTTTCTCAAGAACAAACCAATAGAATCAGTACCAGGCTTATCAACATAAAAAAAGCTCTAGGCTGTGTCTCATATTTTTATTTGCCCCCTCATTTGTATCTATCAATTTATCTTTGTCTCTGTTTGTGTGTGTGTGTGTGTGTGTGTGTGTGTGTGTGTGTGTGTGTGTGTGTGTGTGTATAACATCATATGGGAGCCTTAACTCCAAAATTTTAGTCACTTCTTTTATGATCCAAAACTAGGTCAAAAGTACTGAATGGATCTTTATGAAATTTGGAAATTATATTCTATACATAAGGGCCATTACCCCCATGACAATTCATATATTTTTGCTGTTGATGAAATTTTAACCATAGATATTAGACACAAATGAAGTAATATTTATAAAATTTCATCTTCTTACAAGTTAGAAAGACCCCCTCCATGGGGACTTAACACCCACAATTTTGTCATTTTATCTAAGCTAAAACGAATACAGTTGTGCTCTTGGAAGCTGTAGGGTTACCCGAGCATAAAAGTTGAGCATTATTTCCAATTCAATGGTACAACAGTGTAACAGTTTGCTTTGACATACACTTACATTGTCATTTCTGCAATGTGGTGCATAAATTGTCAAGTAAATGAGAGGTATTTTTGCCTCCACTAATTCAGTTGCAAAGTATTGAATAAAGTTATTTGATTGCAGACCTCCTTTCAGTCTTTTTTATTATCACTGGGTCACACATAGTCTCCAGATGGTAACATTGATTTCAAGGCCTTCCCAGATGAGTGACTGGTTATTCAAAGACATTTATAGATTGTAAATTTATTCTGTCCAGTTACGTATCAGTATAGTGGTCATTTGCAAACTCCAGTGGTGACACTTTCATTTCTCCTTAGCCCTCACGTCACACAGTTGTTAATGTTGATTTCAGTTGGGTCACGCCCTTCCAATTTCTATAAATTCGTAATGCATCTTACGGCTGTGCCTGTCACCTGGATGGTGAGGAATCCTACATTGGGAGTGGTAACGACTATGGTAGGGTAACTGACTGCTTATTGTGACCATTCGTCTTTTGGTCTCCTGTAGCTTTGCTCTCTTTTACAAACCCCGTGAACATATATTTCCTATTTCAAAGAAATTCAAACAATAGATATAAGCCCCAAGTTAAAAAGATTCTCAACAATTCAACTTCTCTGGTTGACATTAAGATGCCCACCCCCAACAGGGGCCTTAACTCTCACATTTTAGAGCTCCATGACCTTCATTTTTCAGGAGCAAAATCTTTTTAACAGGTTCAATAAGACTGGAATTTTGGAATATGCGCATAAAAATTAGTAGTATGGGATACATGTGGCACGATTACAATTTTTTTAGGGTGTGTAAAGAGGGAAATAACCCTCATCTGCAATTTTGATGAAATTTGAAACATAGATATTCCAGTTCATTATAGAAAATATAACAGAGAAGTTTAATTCTTCACTTGAATGTAACCGGGCAACGCCGGGTATCTCTGCTAGTTTATACATATATATATACTTATATATTATTTTATATCTTTTAATTTTACCCTTTCTTTATACAATATTATTTATATGTAATTCTTATTCACACATCGTACCTTTTTTATATGTATATATATATATGTATGTATATTTTTACTTTTATATACATAAGCGTAGGAGTGGCTGTGTGGTAAGTAGCTTGCTTACGAACCACATGGTTCCGGGTTCAGTTCCACTGCGTGGTACCTTAGGCAAGTGTCTTCTACTTTAGCCTCGGGCCGACCAAAGCCTTGTGAGTGGATTTGGTAGACGGAAACTGAAAGAAGCCCGTCGTATATATGTATATATATGTGTGTGTGTGTGTGTGTGTGTGTGTGTGTGTGTGTGTGTGTGGTGTGTGTGTGTGTGGTGTGTGTGTGTGTGTTGTGTTTGTTCCCCCAACATCGCTTGACAACCGATGCTGGTGTGTTTATGTCCCCGTAACTTAGCGGTTCGGCAAAAGAGACCGATAGAATAAGTACTAGGCTTACAAAGAATAAGTCCTGGGGTCGATTTCCTCGACTAAAGGCGGTGCTCCAGCATGGCCACTGTCAAATGACTGAAACAAGTAAAAGAGTAAAAGAGTATATTTATATTTATTGCATATATTTTACTTTTTGATACATATATATATAATTCTTATTTACATTTGCAAATCACATATCGTACATTTTTTTTATGAATGAGCTACTCCACGTCGATCACCAGAGTGATATTTTATCACTTTATAGAGTGTTTGAGTGTCGGTTTGGTGTCTGGAATGGAATAGCTTACCTCATGGGCAGGTAGAAGCTCTTTAACCTTGGTTGGTTATCTACTTAGAAGAAGGAAATCTCTGAAATAAAACCTGAGGCCTTGAAAGTTCCTGGTTTTGTCAATTCCCATGTCACACCGGCGAAAGTCTTCTTGGGCCAATAGTGCAGTGCAAGCTACACCGACTGAAAATTATTCATCTATACAGGTACTTCCTGTACTCGAAATCTTGGTAAAAGCATTGAATTGGTTGGCAGAAACCTAAAAATGCACTTGTAACTTACTCTAAAATGTCTCAAACATATTCAGTAAATGGCAAAAAAGGCTTGGGAACGTTAGGGGAACAGGTCTGGCTCGGCAGGTGTCCCAGTGTATCACCGGCTGAACCCGGTCGTCCTCCTGCCACTATGGTCAAACAATCTTCAAGAAAAAGTAAAATAAACATCCTTTGAATTTTGGTTGTTGGAATGTGCGCACACTTCTTGATGATAATTTCAACAAGAGGCCAGAAAGGCATACTGCACTTGTTGCATCTAAGCTTAAGAAATATTCCTTTGAGAGTGCAACTATTTGCGCTC
>NC_042997.1:78629756-78642256 GCF_006345805.1 Octopus sinensis
TGAGTAAATTTCAAAATCTACTTTTGAATAATTGGTGGATGCAAAAATATCAATGAGTGAATGTGTGTGTGTGTGGAATGGAAGATTATATCCTTCGGCCCACTTCTCAATTGGTTCTGGTTGCATATTGCATTACAAAATAGAAGGGTTGCTTCTGTATTCAAGACAGATTTCTGGTGGTATGGTATTAAGGACAGCTGCCTTCTTGTTATTTGATCCTTTTCAATGAATTTAACTAATGTGAATGAACACCAAGTTTGAGGTCGAGATCATGTCTAACAACAGTTTTTATGGGTCTATCTAAAACTGCTGTGATATGACCAAGAAACTTTTGAAAATATTCTTTCAGTTTCTTTCAGTCCCTCTTGTCGGCTTGTGGCTTTCAGTTTCAACTTTTCATGCTTTCTTTGCCACTAATTACATTTTCAAATTGTTATACCAAGGCACGACTGTTTGCTGCTTACTGCTGCGTGCACAAACAAACCTATTTCTGTTGGTCGATTCCGTAAGGGTAAAATCTTGAACTATTTTGTGGGATGAACTATTTTGGGTAACACACTTTAACTGATTCTCAGTTATTGTTTCCCATAGGATTTGATGCTTGATTTCAGTCTCCTGCTGTTTGTTGATAAAAAGTGGTAAAATTGTAATATGTTACAACTAGAGACTTGGTTTCAGTTTTTGTTTACATTGCCTTGAATCTGTGTTTGACCAAAATGGTGTATTCTTCCCAAATTTCTTTATTGTTAAAAGTAGAAGAGTCATATGAAAGAACTTGGTGATTTTTTTCTTCTAGTAAGCTTCGTCGAATTCCGGTATATAGTATATAATGTTCAGAACACCGACTTAAAATAACCATGTGTGTATCATATTTAATGTATATACACCTTAAAAGGTGGTTTTTGTGAAAGAAAATATTTTCGTAGACATGTGCTAAAAACATGATGTATATCTGTGTCAGGTGAACATCACCTCGCAACTCACGAGAATGACAAGCACGTTTCGGCCTTTTTTGACCCTGTCAATGATATGTGCTAAGTCATCACGTGCCTAAACCATTTTTCTCTCCTCCGACACACAGAGAACAGGGAATAATACATCCACTGATATTATTGAAAAGTTTGCTGGGTTGAGTAAAACTCGGTGTACGTAACTTAAGCAGCATGTGATGACTATGTACAAGTCTTTGACAATGCCCAGTGAGGTCAAAATGCATTTGACGTTCTTGTAAGTCACTGCTAGGATGATGTTCACCTCGCTCCAATATATATTGTGATTTTTAACACTTTTATGAAGGGACAGACAAGAAGGCAGACAGTGTCATACACATAAAGGCGTACATACGTTAAATATGATGCACAGACGGCTATTTTAATTTATTGCAGTTTCATTTATCTGCACTGGGTTATATATTTCTTCGTTTATTTTTTTTTATACTCCTTTACGAACACGAACTCGGGTTTGGTCATGATACTATTTGAATAGATATGCCCATAGTTCGGTGGAACCTCTTAAAATTTGTTATTTGGGTTATTTTCGATGATAAAATCTAGTGTGACTGGCCATTTTAATTGGTTGAATGGTGAAAGGTGAATTTGTGGTTGTTACCTTGACCTTTTTGCGAGTGCGTAATACGGACATGGTGTTTTGAGACTTGTTGAAAAAGAGAGATTAGACTACATTAGGCAACAAGCTGTTGCCAATGCTACTCAAAATAGTTGAAACTATGAGTGTACGTTCGCATTTTAATAAGGAGAATTTCTGTTTAATTCAGTAGCTGATTGTTTGAAAGCTGTACTTTAGCCAGTACAACAGCAGAACACACTCGTGAGTTATTCACAGGATGGCCAATGTGAGATTATATCAGTTTTTGTTGAAATCTTTTGTTGGCTAATAACGTTTATGGTGAACAGGTCTACAGACATTTTCTGGGCTGAATTGGAACATATGGATCAAGGCCATTAACCTCACAAAGATTCTTCTGAACAACATCGCTTGAATGTCACCGTTGGTTGATGGGAAACTTTTTTTCCCGAAACTACACATCCCTCATGCCGCTTTACATGGCTTAATCTATAATCCTAGACCAGGTTGTTGTCATGTGCTATATTTGTCAAAAGATAGGCTATGTTTAGTCAAGAACATATTTCCATATTCGCCACTAACCCCAATATCTAGAGCCTATCCATTATCTGGATGCACATCACCACCTGAAGAGAAGTTCTCTCTCCCAATCTTACCCACCTGGTCTAGTTGTCAGGATTCCTGAATGTATCAAGTCCCAGAAATAATTAATAACCAATCAAAAAAAGTACATAAATGATAATTACAAAGAAAATATGGAAAGATAAGACAGCGAATAAATAAATAAATACATTAACAGAAACTCTAATTTCTATGCAGTCACACACACTTGGACATGTCTTACAGTATCAGCAATTAAGCTTGATCTCTGATGACTTTAAAGCTGATAATTATAATTATCATTCATTTATTAATTTATTCGTTGGTTTACTTGTCCTTGACGTCATTAACACCCACGCAATTCCTGTTTAGTTATAATTCAGGTATTTA
Organism: Octopus sinensis; assembly: GCF_006345805.1. Taxonomy (NCBI): domain Eukaryota; kingdom Metazoa; phylum Mollusca; class Cephalopoda; order Octopoda; family Octopodidae; genus Octopus; species Octopus sinensis. The sequence goes on from NC_042997.1 coordinate 78,632,331, forward strand.
TTATTGATTGATAGTTGTGGAGGATACGGTGGGTAGCTGGGTAGCTGGGTAGGTTAAGGTAGAATAGAGGTTTTGTGAGATATTTCTGCATGGAGGACATTTCTCTACTCGAACACATAAACGCACCTATATATTACACGTGTGTGTGTGTGTGTGTGTACGAACACTTTATATATACATACATATGCGTATGTGTGTATACACATTTGTACATGTATTAGTACATTTGTGTATGTATCTCCTCCCCTCCCTCTCTCTCTCTCTCTCTCTCTCTCTCGCTCTCTCTCTCTCTCTCTCTCTATCTATATATATATATATTATATATATATATATATATATATATATATATATAGAGAGAGAGAGAGAGAGTCAATTCAAAGAACGAAAAAAGCAAAAAAAAAACAGAAAAACAAACGTGAGGACGTACGCAAGTAATATATCAATTGACGCTCGGTGAAAGAAGAGGGTTGTTAACGTTTCGAGTATAGCTCTTCGTTGGAAAGAGGGAAGTCCAAAGAAAAACAAAGAAAAATAGGGAAAAATCGCCAACAGTTCTCGTGCGGTTACATTATACGAGTATGTGTGTGTATGTGCGTGTGTGTGTAAATGCTAAAATAATTTTATCGTGAAGAACATTTTAGTACCGGTCTTTGCGAATTTTTCAACTTAGAGCAAAGCATGAAAAACAATAAAATTGTGGAAAAGTTAAATGAAATGATTTTTTTAAATATTTCCAAAGTTTTCAAATGCAAGGGATATTTTCCTTTTTTCTGTTTGTCTGTCTATCTCTTTTTTACTCATATCAAAAATTAGGACTGCTACTACCTGCTACCTGCTACCAAGCCCTCGCAAGAGTAAAAAAGAAACAGACAGACCCGGTACTAATCTTGACCTTATGGGTTATTTGGCGGATAGTTATGCGTTGACCTTCCAAAATGGCAGCCTCAACTTGACGGACAGACGTCTCATCAACGGCAGATATACATATCAACTCGTGTTCCTTTTTAACCTTCTACACACATACACACACACACACACACACACACACACACACACACCACACACACACACACACACATATATATATATATATATATATATATTATATAAAAGGGCTTAGTAAAATAAATTACTTTGCCGCATACTGAACTCATTAGAAATAGCAGCTAAAAAACTTTTTTAAGGCTATTTCTAATACTTAAAGAAAATCTCTCTCATATATAGTGTTTGCTTAATTTATTTTACTAAGCCCTTTTATATAATGTAATAATTTGAATTCGCCTTGAATGGTCCCTTTGCATACTGAACACTTGGTGAAATTGATTAATAATTAATTAATTTTGCCCTCAATTGTTGAAATTATATATATATATATATATATAATAGAAATATTAAAATTACTAAGTCTCTATAAAAGAGATTACGGCAGCGTTTACTGGAAATTAATTGTTATCGCCATATTAATATGGCATTCTTATAGATATAAGAATAATCGCTGCCGCTGGTCAGCTCCATGAGGCCACCGCCATCAAGATAGCTATTGATACACGATCTGTATCCATTATAACCTTCGAACAAGGGAGGTCAGCCGCTTCACACTGCCAGTCCGACAGCTACAGACGCGTTTCGGGGTATTGCCCCCTGTCAATGTAGCGCAGTCAGACCCGCAGGTGTCGCCACTGACGTCTCTATTCGAAGGTTTCTATTTACCCTGTAGCTGTCGGACTGGCAGTGTGAAGCGGCTGACCTCCCTTGTTCGAAGGTTATAATGGATACAGATCGTGTATCAATAGCTATCTTGATGGCGGTGGCCTCATGGAGCTGACCAGCGGCAGCGATTATTCTTATATCTATAAGAATGCCATCTTAATATGGCGATAACAATTAATTTCCAGTAAACGCTGCCGTAATCTCTTTTATAGAGACTTAGTAATTTTAATATTTCTATTATTGAAAACAAGTGGATGTATTCCACTGAAACTAGGTAAATAGAAACCTTCGAACAGAGACGTCAGTGGCGACACCTGCGGGTCTGACTGCGCTACATTGACAAGGGGCAATACCCCGAAACGCGTCTGTAGCTGTCGGACTGGCAGTGTGAGCGGCTGATCTCCCTTGTTCGAAGGTTATAATGGATACAGATCGTGTATCAATAGCTATCTTGATGGCGGTGGCTTCATGGAGCTGACCAGCGGCAGCGATTATTCTTATATCTATAAGAATGCCATATTAATATGGCGATAACAATTTATATATATATATTATATATATATATATATATATATATATATATATATATATATATATATATATATATATATATATATATATATATATATATACATGTGTGTGTGAGTAATATGCATATATACATGCATGTGTGTGTACATGTGTGTGCATGTAAAAATATATAGTTGTCTCAATGTAAGATACCCTCACAGGTACCAATATAACTGTGGTTAAGAGGTTCCGAGTGGGTTCGATCCCACTGAGCGGCAAATTAGGTTACTGTTATGTCGAGTTGCTGACTAATTTGTGAGTGGAATTTGATAGGTGGAAACTGCAAGTAGTCCGCCCTATGTGTGTGTGCGTGCGTGTGTGTGTTTGTGTATGTACTTATATCTGTGTATTTGTGTGTATATATTTGTGTGTGTATACGTGTGTGTACATGCATTTGTATGTGTACGTATGTGTGTGCGTGTGTGTGTACGTGTGTGTGTGTGCGTCTGTGTATTTGTGTGTCTGTGCATATGTGTGTGCATTTGTGTGTGTTTGCGTGTGTGTATGCGTTGTGTATTTTTGTGTCTGTATTTGTGTGTGTATTTTTGTGCGTGTATTTGTGTGTGTGTATTTGTGTGTGTATGCGTGTCTGTGTATATGTGTGTCTGTGTCAGTGTATTCGTGTGTGTATTTGTTTGCGTGTGTGTGTATTTGTTTGTGTGTGTGTGTGTGTGTGTGTGTGCCGTACTTTTGTTTATGTTGTACAAAGACAAAACAGACTACATCTGTATGATGTTTCAATCGCTATTGATTCTGAATCATAAGATAAGTTCGATTATAGCGATATTGTTTTGGTTCAATATCCCCATATGTTGGGATTCTCTCAAACCTATTAAATTTTTATATCAATTCAGACAACAAACATAGACTATTGTAATGGCCACGTGTTTAAGAGTTGTTTGTGTGAGAATGAAACTGTCGAGATCATTATGAAACGGGATCCCTGAGGAGCAGCTTGGGTTAGAGTTAGGCATAGATTCTTTTCATTCAGATTATACACAGACGCGCGCGCGCACACACAGAAGGAAAGATAGATAGATAGATAGATAGATAGATAGATAGATAGATAGATAGATAGATAGACAGACAGACAGACAGACAGACAGACAGACAGAGAGACAGACAGACAGACAGACAGATAGATTGTCGTGGTAATCCCTCAAGATCGAGGTTGATGTGGATTTTTCTTGTTCTTTGTATAGTTATTGATGGATTCTGTGATGACTGATGAGTCCAATTCTTGCTTGGAAGTTCCTTCCACAAGTGGGATAGATGGTTCCAGTTAGAAAGTCCTTTCTTGGTTATCCTTGTTTATTTTTTCTGCGCTTCATCTTTTCTTTTTGTTCAGCAGTCCTACTGGTCTTAAAAGTTGTTAGTCACTCTTTAATGAAGAATTTCCGCCATTCTCAAGCCTGAACATTTCTCTCTCATTTCAATATTACATTTCTTGAAGATGGCTTTCAGAACATCTTTGAATCTTCTCTTTTGCCCTCCTCTTCTTCGTTTTCTTTCTCTTAGTTGAGGGTAGAGAAGCTGCTTTGGTAAACGGTTATTTTTCATCAGGACAACATGACTAGTCCATCTCAGCTGTTTCTGGATGATGACAGCTTTAATGGCGGTCATGTGGATTTTTTTCAACACACCGATTTTTTTCCCTCTTCATGGGGATACTTCGAAGACAGCATTGGTAGTACATTTAAAGAACTTTCATGTGTCTTCTGTATGTAATCCAGCTCCATCTAGGAGCTTGTATACCATCATTTTCGTGTCAGTTCGAATGTCTCAATCCTAGAACACTCTCGTTTTGAGACGATGTTGAATTTTGTCGTCGATATCATTGGAAGAGAGACGACTTTCCAGATACAGAAAATTATTCACGCTTTCTAAGACTACACCCTCGATTCCAATAACTGGTTGCGTACCATTTGTCTCGACTGATGACAATTGGAATATGACTTGGGTCTTCTTGCAAAGGATGGTCAGTTCCAATTTTCTGTAACTTTGCTGGAAGGCATTGAGTGTTTGTTGTAATTCATTTTTTCGGATAATGCCGTAATGCTTTTGTCGTCAGCATATTGTAACTCAATGGCGGAACATGTCGAGGTTTTGTTCCTGGACCTCAATCGGGTAAGGTTTGAATCTCTGAGATCAGGTGATATTTCCTTATTTATCACAATTTTGGTCAGGAGCTGATGAAATTGGTGATGAATCAAATTCCCTCTTGATTTTAAGGTCTCAGTTGGTATTCCAGCTGGTCCTGCAGCATCCTTTCATGACTTTCCTGGTCTCATCTAGGATTGGACATTTGCTGAGGGATGTTCCACTGGTTATTTTTGGGACGTTGTTTACTACATGTTGGTCAAAAGTGACAGGTTGGCTCAGCAAATCGTCAAAGTGTCCCTTCCACTTGACGCTGATAGCAACATCGGATTTAAAAAAGAAAAAGTTAAATGAAATGAATAGTGAAACATCTGAATGTCATTGGATTTAAATGACAAAATTTTAAGCAACCCTTATGTCACTATCTCGGTCACCTCAATAAGTTCCAATGACAAGCATTGCAAATGACTGGTACCATTTTGTCTGCATACGTTTATATATACTCTTTTACTCTTTTGCTTGTTTCAGTGGCCATGCTGGAGCACCGCCTTTAGTCGAGCAACTCGACCCCGGGACTTATTCTTTGTAAGCCCAGTACTTATACTATCGGTCTCTTTTGCCGAACCGCTAAGTGACGGGGACATAAACACACCAGCATCGGTTGACAAGCAATGCTAGGGGGACAAACACAGACACACAAATACACACGCGCACACATATATATATATACATATATACGACGGGCTTCTTTCAGTTTCCGTCTACCAAATCCACTCACAAGGCTTTGGTCGGCCCGAGGCTATAGCAGAAGACACTTGCCCAAGGTGCAACGCAGTGGGACTGAACCCGGAACCATGTGGTTGGTAAGCAAGCTACTTACCACACAGCCACTCCTGCACCTATATATATATATATATATATATATATATATATAAACAAGGGCAAAAGAAAAAAATTCTAACGCCAAATATGCCGAAAATAGACAAATCGTCAATAACCATATAATTTATCACTATAAGCACGCGTCTCGAAGTAAGCCGACATAAATTTCTAAAACAATTCTGTTATTATCGTATTGGTCCCAATTTCTGTCGGCTTACTTCGAGACGCGTCCTTATAGTGATAAATGATATGGTTATTGACGATTTGTCTATTTTCGGCATATTTGGCATTAGAATTTTTTTCTTTTGCCCTTGTTTATAAGTTGTTTATAAATTTAACCTTTAGAGGTTTTTTTTTTTAATATGCTGGCCATTGATAGAATTTTTTTCGAAAAATTTTATCCTATATTAAATGGAAATTTAATAGTGTTCACTTCCGAACTTTCTCACTCTATGAGAGTTTTCAGTCCGATCGCACGTGTCTCGAGGTGTACTAGAGAATTTCTATTTTGGATATATTTGGGGTACTTAGGTCTGCTCAGGACTTAGTGCTTGCTTTTTCCATGGGTATGAGTAAGTATTTCGTTTATGTCATACGTATTTATCGCTGACGAGGAGAAAATTCTTATGAATTAATTCTGAAATTGGGAACAATACGATAATAACGGAATTTTTTAGAAATTTCTGTCTGCTTACTTCGATAAGCGTGCTTATAGTGATAAATTATATGGATATTGACGATTTGTCTATTTTCGGCATATTTGACATTAGAATTTTTTCTTTTGCCCTTGTTTATAAATTTAACCTTTAGAGGTATTTTTTAATATGCTGGCCATTGATAGAATTTTTTTCGAAAACTTTTATTCTATATTATTTATATATATATATATATATTATATATATATATTTAAATAATGAGGGTGATAAATTGAATATTAATTTAATTAATATTCAATTTATCACCCTCATTATTTAAATTTTAAATAATCATGTTCCCTAACCGGCAACATTCACTGCAGTGAATTATCTTCTGCAGAAGTGTTTCCAGGATTTAGCGCGCCAGAGCTGAGACATTTGAAAATAACCCCAATGTAATCAGTAGAAATGTACGCACGTCTAATTTTATGAGGACAGCTCGGGTGTAGTTCTTCAAATTATATTGAATTAGAACGGTCGTACTGAAGAGCCACGGACGTTTTTACGTAAGTTGATGGCAAAATCGGTCTACGGTTAATTCTTTATTTTGTATATTTTCATTTGTCTTACCCGCTTATGTTCTGATGTTTGCTGAATTTTTCTGGAGAACATTCTTTTCTTTGTGGTTAGATCGTAGGTGATCTATTTCTAGCATATTGGATGTCCACTTAGTGGTCATCCCTTCTTTTTCGAATATATATATATATTTCAATTCCTGAGCGTTATACTAATACATCTGTTTGTTTTCTACTCCACCTGTCTTCGTCTTTTGTTTTTTTCGTGATGGTGGAGTGTGTGGTAGAGTGAGGATGTGGGGCGGGGTGAGGTGAGGATGTGGGGTGGGTAAGGATGTGGGGTGGGTGAGGATGTGGGGTGGAGTGAGGATGTAGGGTGGGGTGAGGATGTGGGGTAGGTGAGAATGTGGGGTGAGGATGTGGGGTAGGTGAGAATGTGGGGAAGGGTCAGGATGTGGGAATGGAGTGAGAATGTGGAGATGGGGTGAGGATGTGAGGATGGTGTGAGGTATGTGGGAGTGGGGTGGGTGTGAATGGAGGGTATCAATGAAAAGAGAAGGTGGGTATGAGTGAAGAGAGAAAGTAGGTGTCAGATGAAGAGAAGAGAGGAGGGGAGTCAGATGAAGAAGGAAGGGAAGGGGAGTTTAGCCCATGTGACACAAAGGAGCGAAGATTAATTCTTGTTCACGGCGAAGGCAGGAGTCTGGATGGCCTCAGTACAAAGACAATCCGAACACAGACAGGTGTTGTAATGAATGACCAGTAGAGCGAATGTGGCACGAGACCGGGGTGTCATTGCCGAGTCTAATGTCTCGGAGGTGCTCCACGAACCGGTCAGCCAAGCGGCGTCCCGTTTGACCGATAAGGGAATATTACAAAGAAGGTGGTTTACATACAAATGAATATGAGAAAACAAATGAATATGAGAATGGTACGTTGGAGGGGCAGGGTGGAAGGGTGGTAGGTGAGGGGAAACAGGAGATATATTATCTCGAAATTTGTACACCTACTTTACACTATAAAATGTTAAATAGTGAACACCTGTAAACAATATGCGTAATATGCATAGTAAAAAAATACAGAATCCAAGAAGACTAGTAGTTGCGTGCGACGGCAGAAATTTGCACTTTTGGTAGACTGTAATGTTTCTTAGTTTCGTAAGTTATTGAGGGAAGAGTTTCTGTCCTTTTGAACAAATCATAGTGCAAGAAATATTTTTCTTCGTCCTTAGACCATAAGAGTTCCAACAAAATACAAAGAAAAACTTTTCTGTGTACGTCAGAGGTGTGCCCACAACTGCACACGAACTTAAGAAATTTCAGTTACGAATGTAATACATTGTTGTATCTAGACACGAATATGAATTAAACCCCAAAATTTATGTCCGATTAATTAGCGATTAATGGTGACTAGTGCTGTGAATTTATATTCACATAATAACACTTCGCCCTATACACGTTACAACAATATTAAGTACGATAACTATCAAAGTGTGTGTTTACACTCTCACTGATTTTTATCTTATTTTCTCCAGTGTATATATCATTCTCCACTACATTTCTCTCCTCTTTCTCACCTTTCTTTTCGTTCGTTCGTTGTTGTTGTTTTTCTTCTTCGTCTACTACTACTACTACTACTACTACTACTACTACTACTACTACTACTACTACTACTAATACTAATACTAATACTGCCACTGCTGCTGATAGTGTTGATGCTAGTACTGTTGATGCTGGTTCTGCTGATGCTGTTACTGTTGCTATCAAAGCCATTGCTTTATACCATCTCTCACAATTCTGTTCTCTTTACACCTTCAAGTCTTCCATATTAATAACAATGACTTTTGCCAAGAAATTGTAAGATATCAGTACCATATCACTGGTATCCGACAGCTTATCTAAACCGACGTGGATAAGTTCCTCCTAACAGCCATCAATCGGAGAGCTTCGCACTGCAACACTTTGATGAACCATATGTGTCAGAATAAAATTTATAGTCCATACTTTGATTGTACACCAGTTTTGGACAATTTCGCTTTCTTATACATTGATTATTTGCTTATCTTATTGGCTATAATATAATTACTTGATTGATTTAAATCTATAGTTTTCAGACAGGCCTTATTTTTTCTTTCAAATAATTTATCAGTTTTCTTTCGAACGAAACAAACCTGTTATATAACCATCATATCACGTTTTTTTTTTCTCCAAAATAACACAAATATATACATATATTATAGTATATCTAATTACAAATATCGCTCCATTTGGAAGCTAGCGTACACAAGGATGTAAAGTCTGCAGTAAGACTAACTGTACTATAATCAATCTTTTTAAAATTCTTTTAGTCATTTTAGCTTAAGTTATTTCATACGCATTTCACACATATATTTCATATATATTTTGGTCCGTTAAACAAACAATAAACTTTGTAGATCTTATTTATTTGTCAACTAATATTTCCTTCTAAAAATACACGTCACTGCTCAAAGATTGCTCAAGGATATTGTGAAAACAAATGAAATTTTCTCCAGTATAATATATGACATTTGAGGTATTTTTTCGTTCTTGTAACGATTAAGTATAACAATCAATAAACGTCGGTAGTCACCAATTTGTAACGGTTAAGTATAACGATAGTATACACCGAATAAATGGGAGAAGAACAATATCAGTTAATTGATGAGATGGCCCTGTATTTATATCGGTATTATTTTCATTACAATGTAGAAAACAACTTCTTATGAGAAAGAGTAAGAGAATCTAAGCAGAAAGAAAAAGTAGGATCTGTGTTATCCCTTGCATAAAGACGCTTCCTCCATCGGCACCGGAAGAAAGAAAAAAGAGAGATGCTCCTTGTCCTTAGGCTAAACGACCAAAGACAGACAGAACTGATTTTAGGTTCATTCTTACACTCTTTCACTTGTTTCAGTCAATTGACTGCAGCCATGCTGGAGTACCGCCTTTAGTCGAACAAATTGACCCCAAGACTTATTGTTTGTAAGCTTAGTATTTATTCTGTCGGTGTCTTTTGCCGAACCGCTAACTTATGGGGACGTAAACACACCAACATCGGTTGTCAAGCGATGGTGAGGGGACAAACACACACACACACACACACACATATATATATATATATATATATATATATATATTTATTATATAGAAGGAGCTTCTACAGGACTAGAACTGTTTCATTCAAGAGAAATCTTCAGGAAGCTAGTTAACAAGAATTGTATTGGCATTTATACATTTAGGCAGGTTTAAAGGGGTGTTGGTGGGGGACTTTTTTGGGGGTAGGCATAGCGCAAAATATCATACTTGGGGGAGTGGTCAAGGAGTCAGTGTTAAATTAGATAGAAGAATAAATAAAAAAATAAAAAAATAAAAAAATAAAAAAATCTATATATAAAAAAAGGGGAATAGAGTTTTAGGTAAATAAGGAGATTCTCACT
>NC_042997.1:78647256-78662250 GCF_006345805.1 Octopus sinensis
TCCTATTCCAGAGTGGAAGGGGTGAAGCTTCACGCATTTTTGGTAAAATCCTGTCCAGGATCTTCTTGCTGACGGATCCGATGTCAGACTTGGTTGGGTTAATCAAACGGACCGACGGTTTATTTTCGAAATGGTCTTTGTGGTCTTTCAGGGTGAAGTGTGGGGACTTCACCCTCAGGGGTTCGGTTCGGTCATCGATTTTAAGGGAGGTGGCAATCTCTTTCCCGGCTAAATTGGTTTCAGTTAACGCTGCGTCGTCTACTTTCTTGTACTTAGCTGTGATGGCGTTATCGGCTAGTCTGTTGTAGGTATCCGGAGTCACCACGTAAATATTTTTTGTCTTGTCCGAAGGGACATGGAGGTTCTGGGAGCTTTTCATTTTCGAAAGCTTCTCATTCAGTTCCGTTTGGAAAGGTAGGTTGACTCTCCTGAATTTGATGTTTTTTATCATGAGGAATACAAAAATCGCCACGATAGGATAGTATTTACATTGGAAAATGTATAAATTCTACAAAATCAGCACTCCTGCTTACTAGTATGAACATCATCCTGAGCCAGTCGTTGAAGGTAAAAATGTCAATATCCTCTGGGATTTTCCAGTCAGTTCCAATAGAATGATCCAGGCTAATCCACCAGACATAGGGAGAAAAAGACAGGGAGGAAAATACTTATAGACTAATAAATGTAAGTGTTCTCACTGATGAAAAAAATATCTGTAAAGGAATTTGACAAATTAAGTAAATATAATGACCTGGAAATTGAAATACAAAAGATGTTGCATCTTCAAGCGAGAACTGTTCCTGCTATTGTGGGTGCCCTAGGTATGATAAGAAAGGGATGTCAGAAGCATCTAAATAATATCCCAGGAGAACCATGTCTCAGAACCTAATGAATTATAAGATGTTGTGGGATTTTAACATTCAGATTGACAGGGAAATAGAAGCTAGACGGCCTGATTTGGAAGTAGTAAACAAAGAGAATAGAAAGTGCCAGATAATTGACTTTACAGTCCCAAATTATGAGAAAGTAAATATGAGAGGTATAGAGAAAATGAGAATATATGTAAACATTATTAGCCAACCTTTATAAAAGCGTTAGAAATTACTTCCTTTGGAATCTTTAAACGACCATTTGGAAACGTTACAAAAAGGCTCAACATAAAGCGATAAATTACATTAGCAGCTGAAATACATATTTCACAGTAGGCCTGTTTTTGTCTGTAATTCACTGTAATATGGATTAAGTAATAAAGTTAAGTAATGCATCAAAAACCTTTGTTGAACTAGTTTTTTTTTTCTTGTTAAACAGAACACAATTGGCTTATGAGATCAAAAGATTGTTTCGATTTTTTATTCTTTCTTTAGCCATTAAAATACTTTTTATTTCTTTCTTTAGCCATTAAAATACTGCTTCAGCTGGGACTTTGCTTGCAAGAGTCGATTACATTGAACCTATGACTTAATATAATACTTCTTTTATTGAACTATATTTTTCGAATAAGTTTACTTTTGAAGTAAAGAAAGTGTTTGTTCTCGACGCACACAAACGCACATGTATACATACATATATATATATATATATATATATATATATATATATATATATATATATATATATATATATATATATATATATTATTATATATATATATATATATATATATATATTGTTATATTTCGGAATGGTCATTTTGCCAGTTTAGCCAATAAAAACAAACGCACTATATATTTGGTGTTACTTTGCTTCAGTGTTATTTATTTTTTACATTAATCTTAATCTTATTTCGGCCAGAGTTCTTTCGTCACACTCCTGTGACTGCATCAGTGGTCCTTTGTTTTCTTCTTTCTTATTTGTGTCTCTCCTTACTAACCGTCAGCCATTTTGTATTTCTATTGTATGTCTTCATTTGCATATGCTTATATCTCTATGTGCGTTTATGTTTATTTAGTGTGTGTATGTGGGGGATGCCTGTAATATTTTATTGGCTAAACTGGCAAAATGACCATTCCGAAATATAACAATATCTGTTTCAACACACGACTTCACATAAAAAATCTTGCACAACAAATATTTAAACGTATATATATATATATATATATATATATATATATATATATATATATATACGTGTGTGTGTGCGCGCGTGTTTAGATACATGCATGCATACATACGGCATTGTTTTCGTTAGCTACATTCCAAAGATGGGGCTTTGTATCTGTGTTAGAAACCAGCTCATTCTTCAGAAAAAGAATATAAAATGATTAAATGGAGAACACACACGAAAACACCCACACACATATACACACACATACACACACTTATACATGCATTATGGCTGCCCCCTCGTTATCGAGTATGGTCATTGCACGAAGCTTAACTGTTACTGGTGCTGTGATCGAATGTGACTTTTTAGCCCAGCTAAAGATCTACAATATCTTGTACAGAATTGGCAACTAAAACCTTTACCGGTAATAGCCGGCTGTAGTTGTAACTGGGCTTCATGTACCTTTGCATGTCGTTTAAGTCCTCCTGCCGAATTGCACTCTCTTCCACATGCCCGACAGATATTAGAATGGTGTGTTACACTACCATCAGTGGCCAGGTTGCCACTCATCTGTCTCGCTTTATGACTACGAAGATGACTCTTGAGTCCAGCTTTACTGAGGCTGGGTCTTGCACAGACACTGCATGTCAGCATCATAGGAAGACCCTTCCCATCTGGAAGTGTAACAGCGATGCCTATGAGCTACTCGAGATTTCTCAAAAGTTGCTGTCCCCTCGTGCACAATCCTTCTCCACCTGCTACATTCAATAGTATGCCTTCCCATGTGTCAGGAGAGATGCAAGCATCTATTAGGGAAGCTTTCAGCAAGTCCTTATACCTCAATTTTTGGTTTATGTGGAGGTCGTTCTCCTTTAGCTAACTCTCCATAAAATAGTTTTGGCATCCTTGAATCCTTTATCCTGACCAGATGACCACACACACACATACATACATGCATACATACATACATACATACATACATACAGACAGACAGACAGACAGACAGACAGACAGACAGACAGACAGACAGACATACCGCAACTCGAAGCGACAAATCACGTATTTGGCGTGGGAGACTATCGAAAATACGATGAATACTATCTCCAGCTTTGAAGCCATAGCTATCAGCCTTGTTAAATAACTGGTCATTCTTTAGATGAAATAACTGAAGGAAACTTTCATACAAGATCGTAGTGATGTTCAACTGAAACTTGAATTTACCATGCTGAGAGTCACTACAAACAACATGGCTGGACACAACATCAACAACACAACCGAAGAACAGAATGGAAACAACAGCTTAACAGGTAAACAGATTCTTTCTAGCTGTAGCTATAGAAGAAACTGTAACTACAAAATTCATATTTCGTGGAGTTATGAATTGAATACTGATTTATTTAACTGTTATAAAAGAGCGAAACAAAACCCCAATGCTGGATATATGAATTTATTGAAATCATATTGGGATGATCTGCATAGAGAACTAAATCATTTCACTGCGAAACAATTATGCTAACAAGCAACATTTGGAAAACATGGGAAGAAAATTAGTGAATGTAACTTTATTTAACAAAAGATCAGAAATTAACCTTTTTCCCAACACCACGTGGTTTCACAATTGGCCACTTTCCAACAGATTCTATATTATCTGCCAGCCAAACTACATTACTGCCCACTACTACGACAAAGGTAAATAGCAGATACAACGGCAATGATTGTTGTAGTAGTAGTAGTAGTAGTGTAGTAGTAGTAGTAGTAGTAGTAGTAGTAGTAGTAGTAGTAGTAGTAGTAAATTGGAGAAGAGTATTTATTGCAGTGTAATGAACCCTCATTCTGATAGATTAACGCCTGTCTATATGCCCTGTCTACTACTGCAAATCAGTACATGGACGACATTCAAAAAGTGAACAAAACCGAAACGAGGAAAATGCCGTCATGGGTTTTGAAGACAGAGAAAAAGATAGCTGATTTACGGAAGACCATCAGCCATGTGATGATGCTTATTGCATGTAAACAAACAAATCACTACACGTCTCACCAACAAAACGTAAAGAAGGATATAGAAATGATGTTTGGAGATAGCAAAAAGAGGATACTCACTTGCAAACTGATCGCCCTCAAGCAGGAGCTAAAAGCTGTTAGTGAGAAACTCCAAAATCAGAAGAAAATAACCAAGAGAACAACAATAAACAAAAAATTTTACCGGAATCAGGCAGCAAAGTAATGAGTATGAGAGGAGAAGCGGTGAACATCACAGAAGCTCCTTTTAGGAGAAGACATAGACTCCTTCTGGAGGAAAATCTGGAGCGAAGAGAAGGCGTTTAACCAAGATGCTCTGTGGGCGGAAGAAATTCGAAGTTATTGTCCCTACATTACACCCAGACAAAACTGATATCCAAATGCAGAACCACACACATAGCAAAAACTACTGGCTAATTACATGCCAGGACTCAATGTATAAAATATGTTTAAATTCCTTCTTCCAATACCATTGTGAAAGTGATAACATCATCACAGCAGAACAATCAGCTAGGAAGAAGGGAGTCAGGAGATGTGCTGAGCTATTGTTAATAAACAAAACTGTAATGCAGGAGCATAGGAGGGACCTCATTTCAATGTGGCTGGACTACAAGAAAGCTTTTGGCTCTGTTTCCCACTCATGGATGCTAGAAGCCCTTCGACTTGCTAAGGTTTTAGTGAACATAGTCAAAGCCATTGCTGACCTGACTTAATCGTGGGCCACTATCTTGAATTTAAATACAAGGAGTGACAGTATTATCACTGATAGAATATGGTATCACAGAGGTATAAAGGGGACAGTCTTTCTGTGATGTTGTTTATACTTTCTTTAAACCCCTTAACATTCATATCCAGGATTTCTGAAGGATACCTCACTGGTTCACAAGGAAACAGAAATACCAAAATTACAAACTGTTTCTCTGTTGATGAGATTAAAAAGAGCCTTGACCTGGTTACAACATTCTCAACAGATATAGGGTAGGAGTTTATGCAGGGGAAATTTTGCTATATGGTTGTGAAAAGAGGGAAAATTGTAAAACAAACTAACAACATCTCTATCATTGACTTAACTGTTTCTCCTGTATCTGACGAGGAATGTTGCAGGTACCTTGGAGTAGATAAAAACATATCTTACGATGGCAAGAGACGTGTCACTAAAGAATATTTCAACCGAATAAAAGAAATTTGGACCTCGGAACTCTCTGCATTCAATAAAACTGTCCACAATGTGTTTGCAGTGCCAGTACTCATGCCATCATTTGGGCTACTTGATTTGATCCGAGCCACTGATGTTAAAGCCCAGAAGATACTAACAAGCACACATAATTTCCACATCAACAGTGACGTAGACCGCCTCTACTTAAAGCGAAAAGAGGGGGACAGAGACTTAACATCAATTCAAACTGCCTTTGAATGTCATATAACCCTTCGGCAACATCTTTTAACTGCCAAGTGTCGAAGTGCATCCCTTGATCAAGCTTGCATACGTGAGGCTGATAACATCACTAGACTTGGAAGGCAGCTCCTTGAGTAGCATTCTACCGCAACGTATCATCAGATGAAAGGATCAGGGTATATGAGCAGAAAACCATGCATGGGTATATTAGTAGAACGCTCTGGGATCATAGTAACATTGATCATCAAAGCAGTCTATCATGGACCAACAACCAGATTACCAACTTTCACTTTGAAGGGTATGTCTTTGCAATCCAGGAACAGGAAATATCAACCAAATACCTGATGCACAAAAGGGACAGAGACGTAGGAAAAGTAGTAAAATGGGATAATCGATGCAAACTTTGTGGACTTAACACCGAAGACATCATCCACATCATAAGCAGTTGTCCGAAAATGTCATCACGGTATTATCTACCAATGAGACATGATGTTGTAGCTAGGACACTGTATAATGAGATCCGTCGAAAGGGTAACCACGAGGCCAAAGAAATAAGAACCTACAGTATGGTAGAAGCTATAGCCACTCATAATAAAGAGGAGTGCTGGTTGAATGTCCCTGTAAAAATCTCAATAAAATGTAAACACAACATACCTGACATAGTAATTTGGGATAGAGAAGAGAAATTGTGTACAGTTGTGGAAATCAAATGTTAACATAAAGATAAAGTCAGCAATAAAAAATATCTACGCTGAACTATTGAGGAATTTAGGTTTATAGTAAATATTGGAGCACTGGGATATGTAACACTACCTAAATACAAATCTTGAAAAATTAGACTTCTCAAAACCAGAAAGGAGAAAGCTAATTCGAAGGCTACAGAAACAAGCCATCAGTGGAACTGCAAAAATCTGTAAAATTTTCCAGAAGTTTATCATTTAAGTATATATGAGAATATCTAGACATGCAACTTTATGCATGAGAATACATGCATAAAACAAAACATGCAAATCCGCACATATATATACATACATACAAAAATACCCCATAGATGTTGCTGAAATTCCAATGAAGTGGCCTTGGATCTAGGTTAGAAACCGGCTCTTTCTCTCTTGGCGAGAAATCTTGTAATAGAACTGAATAATAACATGCGTACATACATACATACATACATACATACATACATACATACATACATACATACATACATACATACATACATACATACATACATACATACGTACGTACGTACAAAACGAACAGCTTCCGCCCATCGACTTTCACTGACAAGGCATTGGACAATCAGTGACTTCAATAGACGATACTTATGTAAAGTGCTCCGCTGTGAGAACAAGCCCGAATCTAGGTGGATGTAAAGTGAACTTCTTCACATCCACCACTTTGGTTGTTCTTCATATCGATTCTACTTTACTCAAATAACAAACATTAACTATTTACCACACAGTGATCAATTCTTGTTCAGTGTACTATCTGAAATGGTGAAACTATGTACCAGGGTATCAGTTAGTGTAATGATATAAGATTAATCTCACAAAAGTTAGTAACAATTATTCGTTAGAAACCACTAAGCTTTCTTTTAACCTTATCCCCATTTTCGATTCATTTTATTACGCATGTATCTGCGACAGTGAATGTAGTTAGTGACCTTTCGGTCGGTAGAGCAGCACATTATTGATTGACTTCGCACATTTTTTACCAAACTACGGCATACAGATCTGCTGCGGAATTGATGTATGCCTATGAGTTTTACTTTTGGACCTAGTTTTAACAAGATCAAATATTATGCAATCGATGTCTATGCGGCAGCAGTTCAACATTTAACATAACCATGTTAATCAATTATTTCACCAGACAATTAATATTGAATTGGAATAGCAGACAACATTACAATTTAATGTTCAACTTTCCAAATCGACCGTTTCTTTCTGTCGCACTGACACTAACTTTCGCCAGTCATTAATCTCATCTTATTTTCTTTTCCGTTCAACAATAAGCATTAAATATAGAGGGCATATTTATTTCGATTTGATAGAATCGGCATCAATTCTTCAGTTAGTTTATACTGATATTCATTTACTTGAATTTGATATAACCCCTCTGTACAGGCGTACAAAGTCAGCGTTCACAATTTTATCCAGCGTGAATTTTTAATCAATCAGAAATTTATAGAAGCTTCCCATAATACTGCTAGTGTGTAAAGTAGTCCAACAGAGAAAATAATAGAAGATAAATTATTCAACCATGTTCATACTAAAGTGCAGTCATAATCGGTTTTATAAATTTTCCAGTCAAATACAGAAGTTTATTTAATCGACTAACTACACCCAACAAACTTTTGTTGTTGTTGTTGCTTCTGATGATGATGCTATTGATGTTACTTGCGATTGATGATTTTTTTTACCTTGCCCACAAAGGGCTTTAGGACATTTGTGTGGCTATCCCATTATTCTGGGGCGAGACAATAACAATTATCGAAGACATTGAATACATTTTTGCAAACAATATTTACTAGTGATTCGAAATGGTCAAGTCTTGATGGCTAGAAGTGCTGACCATAAATGTAGTAGTAATAAATATGATCTAAAAAATTTTGAAAATAATATTGAAAAAGTTTAAGAAAAACAAAAAAAAAACAGAAAAATGTAAGCGAACAATCATACACTTGTATAGAAGTCATTCTCGCTTTAATAATCTCTAGTCTCGAAAGTTTGAAGTTTAGTAATAAAGCAACAAAAACAGCAATAAATCTTTTACTGATGTTGCGAACCAGAAGAAAACACTGGACATGAGTAACCTTCAGGTGCGGTATGTACAAAAGACAACACTTTTTGCCACGGAAATGGCAGGAATGAAAGTAACTGTTTTACGCAATACAGTAAATAATAACAATAATTATTGTAATAGTGACAAGAATATAAATACTAGATCTACTGACGGTGATGAGAAGATGGTACAAAGTAGAAGTAATAAGACCAATAGTAGCGAGTGGACCAGAGGTAGTAATGGGAAAATTAAGGGAAAAGATGATGGGAGTGGAAGTGGAGATGTTGTGAGAAATACTGAAAATACGAGCATCGAAAACCAAAGTACGATAGCAAACAATAATATCAATGTTAAAACTAATAGGGAGGACAATATAAACAGAAATTACAATGATGATGATGATGATGATGATGATGATGATAATGATAATAATAATAATAATAATAATAATAATAATAATAATAATAATAATAATAATAATAATAATAATAATAACCACACAAATGGTAGTAATAGGAATGAGGATAAACTATGGAGGATAAAGAGAATATTCATTAAATAAATTATGTTTTGAAAAGATCATAGTCTACGAATGCACGATAGTAACCCATAATAAAACACTATTACATAGGACGTTGCGCAACGACTTTTAAGCTTCATTATTTCAACCACAACCCGTTCGGAATTAGCGAAATTATAGCATTTCTATAATGAACTCTTCAGCAAGTTCCCTAGATTACTTTAATTCTATAGTGAGAGACAATGGTCAAGATGGGTACGATGCCTAAAAGATAAATGCAAGTTACCTAATCCATTATTTTTTTTTTGTAATTTTTTGTAAATTCATTTGATTTTTAAAATTTTAATTTATCCTTTTTTTAACCAAACATTTTATTCTCTATCTACTATCCACTCTTGCTGGTGCTTTCTTCACCTTCTCATCATATTATTCTTACTGCTGTTTTTTTTTTCATTCCATTTACCCTTCATTTTTACTTAAATAGTTCACTCCCAATATGAGATTTTCCCGTGATGTGATCAGCCTGGTGCGCTTTTGATAGAGGACGTGGATTCCACCGAGCAGAAATCTTCGTCAGAATATTCTCAACTCACTCAAGAGATATGCTAATAGCATTGCCCTTTTGATTTGTGGTCAATCGCCTGTCATCCATCAGCATGTGGTGAAAAACGGTCAATGTTTTCTTTGGTGGTGGCTTGCAAGCTGTCCAGACCTTGGGTCATCTTCGAGACTCTCCCTTCCCCTCCTAAGTTCAGCTTCCCACTTTTGCACTGTTTATAAAGCTGGAGCGTCGTCCCGTAATGTAGCAACCATGTCAGCATAAATATCGTTGGATATTTTCTGCAGGTAATTGATAACACCATGATGCCAAATTTTGTCGATTTTCAAGAGAAATCGCTACTAGATATATTTGAAGTGTTCTCTGAACAGTCAGATGTCAGTTTACCTAAAAAGAAACAATGTAGTTATTAACAAGTTGTGAAATTAATGCATGCAAGATTCCATGGCTCTAGCATCACTCTTTCATAGTCAGCCTATGAAATTTTGAGCCCACCCTCGAACGTACATACATACATACATATATATATAGACAGATAGACGGACAGACAAACTGACAGACAGACAGACTGGCAGACAAGCAGACAGACATACATACATACATATGCATTATTTACAATTGACGGATATTTGTCCTCATCTTGTTTGTTGTTAACACAACGTTTCGGCTGAAATACCCTCCGGCTTTCATCAGGTGTCTTCGGAAAATTTCGAACCTGGGTTCTCATTCCTAAGGTATTTTTCGATGTTGTTATTATTATTATTATTATCCAGGACACTGCCTGGAATCGAACTCGGAATCTTGGGGTTAGTCGCCCGCGCTCTTAACCACTACATCATATTCCCACGGACATATGGCGTAGTGGTTAAAAGCGTGGGCTACTAACCCCAAGATTCCGAGTTCGATTCCAGGCAGTGACCTCAATAATAATAATAACAACAACAACAACAAAAACAACATCGAAAAATACTTTAAGAATGAGAACACAGGTTCGAAATTTCCCGAAAACACCTGATGAAGGCTGGAGAGTATATCAGCCGAAACGTTGTGTTAACAACAAACAAGATGAGGACAAATATCCGTCAATTGTAAATAATGTAAATAATGTACATAATTCCTCATCTCTTAAATATAGAACTGTATACATACATATGTATGTATATGAATATATATGTTCGTATTATGTGAATGTATGTATGTATGTATGTACGTACGTACTTATGTATGTATGTATTTATGTATGTATGTATGTATGTATGTATGTATGTATGTATGTATGTATGTATGCATGTATGTATGTATGTTTGTTTGTATGTATGTGTGTGTATTGCTTCATGTACCAAATTTTAAACTTTAACCTATTAATATGACATCCTCGTCACAATATGTTGTATGACGCATGGTTTTAACCCCTTTCGTATATTGTATACAAGGGATAATATATTGTTCAGTAGTGTAATCTTATTTATATTGCATGCTTTCACGGCATTACCGACCGCATGTGTGCTAGATATGTATATAAAGAGCTTTGTTTTGAGTTTGTATTTTTTTTTAAATTGAGCGTAATCTAATATGTATGCATTAATTAGGAATGTCCTTTTCTGCATATTGTGCATAATTGTAATTCATGAGGTTTTAGTAATGCGTGGTTGTGCCATTCCCAAGGCGCCTGTTATAGCGATTGTCTCTGTTTTCAGTCACCACCTTCTAGTCCTTCTCGTTTCCAGATCTTTATATTTAAATAATTTCTCCATTACTCTTAAATATATCTTATCTTTTATGGAGACTGATATTTCAATTAGAAAACATTTCTATTCCTCTGGGTTCCATGACAACAATATCCAACAGATTCTCCTACATCTCTCTGTCTATGTGGGTGAGGATATGCTATAGTAAAGTCGCTTTGTCTTTTATGGTGTATATTTATAGCACCTCTTTGTTGGTATTTCACAATGTTGGCATAATTTTCTGTCTATAAAATCCCCAAATCTGTCATACCTGTAGATAGATTCTATTGTTTCTTGACTGAGACTGGCAGTCAGAAATAATGTAGTAATATTTCTTCCCCGCTTCCAAATATGCTGACTCATTGTGCTGTGTGTGTTTGTGTGTGTGTGTGTGTGTGTGTGTGTGTGTGTGTGTGTGTGTGTGTGTGTGTGTGTGTGTGTGTGTGTGTGTGTGTGTGTGTGTGTGTGTGTGTGTGCGTGCGTGTCTGTCTGTGTGATTTCTGGTAGGAAGACTTTAGTAGTGTTCAACAATCATGAATCAAGAATCCTTCAGTCAATTTTGAGTGTTGCACAACAGACAGTTTAGTAATTTTTCTATTTCCACTCCATACAAATTTTTTCACTATTGGCCGCGTAGGGTCATTTCTTGTCATAGTCTAATCATGACATCTTCTATCTGCAATTTTAGCATAGTTTTAAACTTTTTCCCGATTTCTGTTGTTTCTCTTTTCGCCTCCGGATTGTTTTTCACTTTAACCTCTCTTTTGTATTCGTTGGCTTCCTTAAAAACAGGAATCAGTATTCTATTCACGTTTGTATTGGATTTCTAAAGCATATTTTTGTAGTCCTAGATTAAATATTTGATAATAGTTTTCCACTTGCATTAGAATCCTACCTCCCTACATATAATCTTTCTATATTAGATTTTTGAGTGGTGTTATGTTATGTTTCTGTCTAGTCTCGCTAATTTATTTAGCATTTGTCTGACAATATCATAACTACAACTTATTACTGGAATTTAACTCTGTTTTATGTATTAAATGAATGTATCTATAATAAACTTTTCGTTTCATTTGTGTGCCATGTATGCTGAGCCATTTTTCGTAAGTCTATGTTTTTTCTGATTTTCTTCTTTCCGCTTCTTTATATTACACCAAACTTTGATATCGACAAGATAACAAATACCTACGAGTGACAGCCAGTAACTTAGGACAGGCAGTGTTACCATCATCATCATCATCAAGGTAGCGAGCCAGCAGAATCGCTAGCACGCCGGGCAAAATACTTTGTAGCAATTCTTCCGTCTTTACGTTCTGAGTCTAAATTCACACGAGGTCGGCTTTGACTTTCATTCTTTCGGAGTTGATAAAAAAAGTACCAATTGAGCACTGGGGTCGATGTAATCGATTAGTCCCATCCCTAAAATTTCAGGCCTTGTGCATATAATAGAAAGAGTTATTATTATTTAACATTGAATAGGCAAAAATGTTTTTGCAATAATGCGTTCCGAGTTCAAAACTCACAAGGACAGCTTTACCTTTCGTCCTTTCGGGGTCGTTAAAATAAAGTACCAGTCAAAGACTGAGCTCCACAGTATCGACTAAACGCCGCTTGTCAAAATTTCTGGCCTTATGTCCCTGACATTCAAATTTGAATTCAATATTTTTCTCAACCGCAGCAGATATACTTTCGTTATCCTTTCGAGGTCGATGAATTAAGTACTAATTGAGTATTGGGGTCGATGTAATCACCTATCCCCCTCCCCCAAATTTCAGGCCTTGTGTCTTTAGTAGTAGTAGTAGTAGTAGTAGTAGTAGTAGTAGTAGTAGTAGTAGTAGTAGTAGTAGTAGTAGTAGCCTTTCAATTGTTTCCATTCCTTGCCGAGTGTCTTCCTGACACCTAGGACAAAGAAACTCACTGTATGCATCAGTAGGCCATCATAAACATACCAGGTTGTTCCTTTACAAAGTCATGTGATAGAAAAAAAACAAAGAATCTCCATATTTTGTAAGAGTTTGCGGCATGTCTCTCTTGAGGCGGCCTACCTATTGCATAGTAATAAGCGTATATTACTTCTTTATACTCTTTCTGTGGTGGTTGTGTTGGTTAGTTTGGACGGCTCGAAATGGGACAGTTCCTGTTCAAATGACCATCCAGGTGCTTATTTGAAGAAGAGTTTGTGCCAATGGATGACGTTTTGACTGGCTCTCTCCTGAGGGACGCGCTTCCAGATTAACCATAGGACAATCTATTTGATGTACTGTTTTAAGTTTTCATTTTGTCCCGTAAGACATTTTTGTGCGACATTGATATTATTAGTATTGAGCCCTGTATAGCTAATGTAAACACGGTTTTATTATTGTTGGTGTTGTCGTTGTTGCTGTTGCTGTTGTTGTTTATGTCGTTGCCTAGCGTGGTAGATGGAACGCCAAACTCCACAAACTCTTAATGAAGTGCCTTGTTACATTTAGTTCTTCCCTATTACTCTACGACCAGTTTCGTGGCTCCGTGATTGGATTAATAATTAAATTAGTACTCTGTTATTTGATTTACCTATTGTAGTATAGAACAACTAATAAACAGTACGATGTCTTCATTAGCAAGTCTACGTAATGATTGGAAAACCGAATAGCGACCGCATTTGCAGTTGACGAAAACGGCCAAGAGGCTTACGAAAACCGCTTCTAAAGTTATCGTCCCATAGCTACCGAGAAAATACTGAGAGTCCTACGTTTATATTTTTTGCAATAATATATATATATATTTTGAGCACGCGAATTTGTTAAAAACATTGAATAATTTTTCACAAGCAAACGTTATAACTGTCTCTCTGTATGGGGATAAAGGGATAATAATATAAATATCATACACTAAAGATACATTGGCTTATCCGTCCATCCCACCCACCTCAACACCTTTGGAAATTTGTGTTTGAGTAAGAAATCATATTCATCATTGGTAGCAGCAGCGATGATGATCATGATCATGATGATGATGGTGGTGGTGGTGGTGGTGGTGGTGATGATGATGATGAGGAGGAAGAGGAGGAGGAGGAGGAAAGATTGCTGATAATACTGCTGCTGCTGCTGCTGCTGCATAAATATAATTGTGTACCTCGAATTAGATCCGAGATATGAACGTGCCGAGAAATCACTATACATATGTCATATTTCCATTAACACTTCCGGTTAAAGCGACGTGATCTGACATTCTGTGTTTGTTCAGTTGGCGGTGTTCGTTTAATGCACCTTGTTGTTTTCTGTTCTTCTATAAAGCTTGCAGCAGAGTCGAGTAGAAACCCTATAATAGTTGGTACACGTGTTATGCAAGCAATATATCTTGTCTGTAACTAGATGTGTATGTAGGCAACAAGTACGATTTTGCAGAATGCCACAGCTGTTGAATTTCATAAATACAGGACTGTGACAACTGGCAGATGTGAAGCTGATGGAAGATATAAGTGCATATTACGGCAAATGCATAAACAGATGATAAGTCAGTCAGTCAGTCAGTCAGTCAGTCAGACAGACAGACAGACAGACAGATAATATAAATTATATACATGTGTGTGAGAGTGTGTATGTGTGTGTGTGTGTGTGTGTGTGCATGTGTGTGTGTGTGTGTGCATGTGTGTGTGTAGAAGGTTGAAAAGGAACACACGAGTTAATATGTATGGAAAAAAGACAAGGTAGAAAATGCTAAAATAATTTTATAAAAAACCTGTCAGTACCCGTTTCAGTCATTGAGACTTTTTCAACTGTAAGTATGGAAAAAAATTAAATTACTTTTAATTTTTCCAAGAATTTAATTCTTTTCCATAGTTTCAGTTGAAAAAGTCTCAATGACTGAAACTGGTACTGAAATGTTTTTTTATAAAAATTATTAGCATTTTCTACCTTGACTTTTTTCCATATATATATATATATATATATATATATATTATAA
>NC_042997.1:78662350-78677350 GCF_006345805.1 Octopus sinensis
GCCTCATTGCAAAGAAAGCAAAGATGGTAAGATACGACCAAAGAATGAAGGGATACCAGCATGTTATTCAGAGTACATCAGAAGAGATTCTATATTGAAATAAATGGTGAGTGTACAGATGAAAAGATAACATTAAAAGTCAAAGGTTTGGGAGTGACATCTGTAGCAAAGACAAGGAACACAAGAAGGATGCTGTATGGTTACAAGAACTGAAACAAACAGTAGTCTGTCCAAAACAGGCAGAACTAGTCATTTCAGTAAGGGAAGTGAAGGAAATCAGCAAAAAAATTAGCAACTTGAAGGCTCCGGGACCAGATGGAATTCAAGCCTTATTAGAGACTGCAAGAGGAGGAAAACTAACTTAGTCATGTCATGGATAGATTATCGTAAAGCGTACGATATGATCCCACAGTCTTGGATTATGGAATGTATGAACCTATTTGGTATTTCATCGAAAGTGGAGCGATTGTTTGGAAAAAGTATGGCGAATTGGAGGAGGGACCTGACAGAATACGGAAAGTTTAGGCACTGTAGAAATTAGGAGGGGCATCTTCTAAGTGGACTGCTTGTTCCCACTGACCTTTGTACTGTGCTTGATACCACTATTATCGGTACTACTACCACCTTCTCCATCGACCATGACTGCTTAATCTCTTAAGCTAACCTGTCATATCTATCGACTTTCTTTTTTCCTTATCGCATACCTTGTTGACAGCTGGGCATGCTATATCTATGATCCAGCATAGTTTGCTTTCTTTCTCAATTAACACTATATCTGGTTTCCTATTCTCTGTCTCATGGTCGCACTGAATCATAAAATCCCACAGGATCTTTGGATTATCATTTTCGATGATGCTTTCGGGTTTGTGGTCGTACCAATTTTTTGCACTGTCAAGTCCATACTTGCTGCAAAGTGTCCAATGGACAATCCTTGCTATATTGTAGTGGCGTCTCTTATATTCCTTCTGGGCTAGTGGCGTACATTGGATGGCAATATGCCATACGGTTTCACCATTTTGTCCACAGATTCTGCACTTATCACTTTCTGATGTGTTGTCTATTCTGTATTTTATGTAGTTTGTTCTTTGTGCTTGTCTTGGGCAGCACAGATTAGCACCTCCGTTTCCGGTTTTAAATCACTTTTAATCATCCACAGCCATCTTTTTTCTCTGTCTGTCTTATCTTCAACATCTCTATGAAATTGTCCATGCATACTTTTCTTTATACACCTATTTTCAGTTCCATTCATTCTCAAGTGCTTGTACAGTGCTTTATCTTTGTAATCTTCCATCCCACACAAACCTGATCTTCTTACTTCTAATAATAGCGGTTCTGTGGCATTTTTTACATACCGTGCTATGTAGCTTTCTTCTGCTCTAATTCTGTGTTCGCATCCAATAAGTCCTCTTCCCCCTCTTTTTCTTGGTACATACAGTTTGTATGTGTCACTTTTTGGGTGGAGTGTCCCATATCTAGTTAGCAACTTGCTTGTCTTTCTGTCAAAGCTGTTTAGTTCGTCTACTGTACATGCGACTACCCCTGCTCCATATCTAAGGAGTGAAACCGCCCAGGTGTTGATAGCTTCAATCTTATTCCATCCGTTTAATTTCGAATTAAGGATCAATCTCAGTCTGCGCAAGTACTCCACCTTAGATTTTTCTCTCATTTCATTTTCCATCATTTTATCCATTTCCAACATCCCCAAGTACTTATAGCCTGTCTCTTCTATCTGCTTCATAACCTCCCCAGACGGTATCGTTAGCCCTTCCATACATTTGATTTTGCCTCTCTTCAAGACTAACACACCACACTTTTTCTGTCCGAACTCCAATTCTGATAGCAGCACTTAAAGTATACACTGTATCAGCGAGAGAACTAACTTCGGCTTCATCTTTACCATAAAGTTTGAGGTCATCCATGAATAACAAATGGTTAACTTTTTGTTGGCGGCTTTTGAATACATACCCAGCTTTTGCTGTCCTCAGAATCAGTGTTAGTGGAATCAAGCACAGTACTACGATCAGTGGGAACAGGCAGTCCACTTGGAAGATGCCTCTCCTGATTTCTGTTGTTCCTAAACTTCTATATGCTGTCAGTTCCGTCTTCTACTTCGCCATACTTTCTCGAAGCAATCACTCAACATTCGATGCGATATCAAATAGGTTCATACATTCTATAATCAATCAATGACATGTCCAAGTTAGTTTTCCTCCTCTTGCAGTTTTGTTTATCACGATCTTTGGTACCTCTGCACTAACACTTTCAACCTTTCTGCTCATGTGGCAGGACTCCATTTTTTCCAAATGTCCGTACAATGACTCTGCGAGTATTCCAGTCAATAACTTCCACATGAGTGGCAAGCAGGATATCGGCCTGTAATTGTCTACCATATTGCCTTTTTCGATGTTTTTCAACCACGTCACTCACCTACCCATTTCAACCACTCTGGTGTTACTTGGTTAGCATTTAACAAGGTGTTGAGTTGTACAGCTATTCGTGCATGAGATTCACCAAACCTTTTGATGCAGTAGCCTTGAACTCCATCTGGTCCCGGGGCATTTTTTTTTTTTTTTTTGCTGATTCCTTCCTGGAATGACCAGTTCTGCCTGTTTTGGACAGACTACTGTTTCAGTTCTATATTTAAGAGAGTAAAAGTTATGTTTATATATTTGGGTAGTTAGGGAGAATAGAAAGATAAGTTTCATACAAAATTTTATATATTAAAATTTTTAAGTTTTCTTGAGATGTTCGTTTGTCTGGTCAGTTGGAAAATACAGTAGGGGTTTTGCAATGAAAAGGATATTTTTATTTTAAGAACAGTGCAATTTCTCCTTTCAAAAGACCATATTTAATAAATCTTAAAGCTTTACTATCTACAACTTTCTGTGAAAATATTATCCTCGTTTTCTTTTTCTTTTTATCTCTCCCTGAGTATTCGAAAATGTAACTTATTATTATTATTATTATTATTATTATTATTATTATTATTATTATTATTATCATTATTATTATTATTATTATTATTATTATTATTATTATTATTAGAGGAGTTATATATTAATTATCTTTAAAACTTCTAGGTATATTATTATTGTTCTGATAAATATTAGAAGAATTATATATTAATTTATCTTTAAAGCTACTATTGGCTGAGGCAATGTTATAGTACGAGGCTTCTTTCTCTAAAATTTCTATAGAGGAAGAGAGGAAGACACTTTGTTATTGATATTAGCTATCAGGTTTGTAAATATTACAGGTGGATGACAAGACTGTTTATGTATATAGGCGAGTTTCTCGTTAGGTTTATGGAAATGTGTACAGGAGGAGTTTAGGTCTAGGCAAACATCTAAAAAAAAATCAATCATAAGCTTTCTCGCATGAGCAGTAGAATTTAAAAACTGGCGTCATGTCAACTTCGGAAATTTTTATTATTAGCCGTGAGCCAAAAGACATGTCGACAATTGTTATTTCTAATGCGATGTTTAATGCTACAATGGTAATAGCAAAGAAAGTTTTCAGTACCCAAATCTTTTAACAGCAATGGGATCCATGCCTTACAATCCAAATCACTATAATTCCGGCGGAATTGTACTTTAGGTACTCCATATAACCCCTCATAACTTTTTTCATTTTTGAGAATTTTCAGAAATTGTTTACGAATTTGTATTCTACACATTTTAATTTTTCGAAAAAAAAAATTATGTAAATTTCTTTTTAATTTAAAATTTTTTTTTTAATGAATCACTACTTAAAATATGCTCACTCCGAAATTTTTACTTAGATACCAGCAATAGAGCATTAAATGTGTTTATGGGGAAACAGATATTGAAAAGCATCAATACGTCTGACTGACAAACAAACGAGGAAGGTATAAGCGAGTCGTGAGATGTGCTAAAAATAACAGCTAAATAGCCCTTAAATCACGCACCAAAAAGTTTTTTTTGAATAATCATATGAATTTCCCAAAAAATTTCTGAAAAATTTTCTGAAATATAAAAATTAAATTTTAAAAAAATTTTTTAAATATAAAAATGTTAGATTGGTTATATTGCATGCTTAAAGCAGAATTCCGCCATAATCCCTATTTAAACCCAAATTCAGATATTGAAGATGTCTATGAACCGGAAGAGGATAATCGAAAATCTAGACTTTAAACACGAGTAAAGCTGATGACTTATTAATTTGGATCTGCTCAGGGAATTCATAGAACTTCTAAGGCTTAGCTTGTAAAACAGTTTATTGATATTCAGTACATATTTCATCCAGAATAGAAAAGGTGATAAAGATTTTGTATTTTTCTTTTCAATTTCCAAACAATATTCCAAGGTTAGAAAGGCGGCAGAAACGTTAGTACGCCGGGTGAAATGCTTAGCGGTATTTTGCCGTTCATCCTTTCGGGATCGACAGATTAAGTATCAGTTACGTATTGGAGTCGATCTAATCTACTAGCTCCCTCCCCAAAAATTTCGGGCCTTATGCCCAGAGTAGAAAAAATATTCCAAGATTAGAATTCAAACCAATCACCGATTACCGAACTGTGACCGAAGTTTATTTATTATTGGAAGACTAATCTTAAAAGGCTACTACTTCACAGATTCATTGCCGTTGTTACAATCATCCGAACTAGAACTGTCAAAGCGCGATATTCGAGCAATTTTGCTATTCAAATTTTAAAAAAAGGACTTAAGGCAGCTGAAACTGCTCGCAGTGTCAACGAAACGTTTGGCGAGGAAATGACCAATGAGTGGTCAGCTCAAACAGTGTTTAAACGATTTCACAGTAGAGACCTGAGCTTTGAGGATCATGAACGTAGTGGATACCCATCTGTCATCGATTAAAGACCGTCATTGAGAAAAATCCACGTAAAACTACTCGAGAACTGACAAAAAAAAAACTGAACCAGAAAACTGCTTGCAACCATTTTCAGGTGGTCGGAAAATCAAAAAAGCTCGACAAATGGGTACCACGATTAGAATGAAAATCAGAAAAATGCGCACATATGAAATTTGCTCGTCACTTCTCCGTAACCAGACCGATCTATTTCTCGACCGTATTGTAACTTGCGATGAAAAGTGAATTCTATACAAAAATTAAAAACGTTCTTCGCAGGGGTTGGACCAAAATAAAGCACCGAAAATCTCCCCTAAATTCGAACTCTTCAAAAAGAAGGCTATGATGATTGCTTGGTGGTGTACTGCTGGACTCATCCTCTATAACGTCTTAAAACTCAGAAAAACCATTACTGCAGAAACATATTGCCATGAAATTGCCAAAATGAACGAAAACCTGCTTCTCCTCCGTCCCAGTCTGGTCAACAGAAGAGGACCAATCATTCTTCATGACAATGCTTAATGACGCTTCGGAAGTTGAGGAAACTAGGCTACGAAGTTCTTACCCAACCAGCTTATTCCTCAAACCTTTTTTCTACCGATTACCACTTTTTCAACCACAATGAAAGTTTCCTGCGAGAGAAGGAGTTCGAAAATCAAACCGATGCTTTATCTTTGCTTGCAATAGCCGGTTCTTTTGATCAAACTATCGCATTTCCAGCTGCTTCAGCTGCCAAGATATTAAAAATAGTGAAAGTGTAGTACAACGGTTTTTGCTATGGAAAGGTGAAACTATTTTTCGATTTCTGAGAAAGCAACGTTTTGGACTTACAACACTTTAGCATAATATATCAGAACATCCCATAAGTTTTGTCCGAATTTTGAATAAAGAAAACAAGTGATCAAATATTATATTTAATTGAAATTTAATCATCAATGTACTTTCTCTGATTATCTATGACTTCCTTCCATCTACTTACAAGCTTTTTAATCCCATCAATGTAAAACTCTTTTGGTTTCAAAGCGAGGAACTCTGAAATGTCAGTTTCGACCTCTTCCTAGCTTGCGAAAGTTATATCCCCCAAATGATTCTGTAAACTACTAAACAAATGTTAGTCTGAAGGAGCAAAGTCGGGAGAATAAGGTGGATGAGGAATTTTTTCCCAACCAAGATCTTCGATCTTCAGTGATGTGACCTTTGCAGTTCTGCTGTTTATAGCAGGGCTTGGAAGGAAGGTGTGTAGCGTGTGATAGTCGCATTGTCCTGATGAAACATTACTCCTTTTCGATTCACTAAATTGGGTCTTTTTTCTTCAAAGCTTGGTTCAAACGCTCTAATTGCTGACAGTAGACTTGAGCATTGATTGTTGCATTAGGTGGTATCAATTCAAAGTGAATTACTCCTTTGCAATTCCACCAGATAGAGAGAAGAACGTTTTACCCACGAAGTTCCCTTCTCAGTTGTGGTTAAGCCTTTTCCCTTTTGCCAAGCTACTGTTTACGAGGTTTAGTATTTCGGTAGAAGATCCATTTTCGTCACCAATCACAAGTCTATCCAAAAAGGGTGAAATGAGTTCGCGAGAATGGAGAGAAGAGCAGATGTCAACTCGGGATTTGCGGTTGCTTTTGGACAATTCCTGAGGCACCGATTTTCCAAATTTAGGAACCTTTCCAATTTGTTGAAGATGATGATGAACAGTTGTATGGTTTGAACTAAGCTTTATTGCCAATTCTTCAACTGATAATGCGGCATTTTCTTCAAGTAATGCCTCAAGGAGCTTATCATCAAACTCAACTGGACGTCCTGTTCGATCTTCATCTTCAAGGCTGAAATCTCCACTTCTGAATTTTGTAAACCTTATTTTGCAAGTTCTTTCATTCAAGCATTCTTTCCCATAAACTGTGTATATGTTTCGAGTCGCATCGGCAGCAGAGTTACCTTTTTTGTACTCATAAATCATTATGTGCCTCAAATGCTCTTTGGATACTTCCATGTTAGAAAGGGTGTTAATCAAAGAAATGTTAATTCTATTATTCTGTAAAATATTTAATTAGTTTAAATGTACACAAATGCATAAAAATAATTTTTTATTCCATTAGACATTCTAAAATACAATTAAATTTCATTCAATTTTAAAAAAGGTAAAATCCGACAGAACTTATGGGATGACCTGATATATATATATATATATATATATATATATATGTGTGTGTATATATATATAAGGATAATATCGATATTTATATATCGATATTATCAAGTGACCAGCATGGGAATAAATACCATACAAAGGTAATAATTTTTTACAACTATAAATATTTATAGTTATATATATATATATTATATATATATATATATAATATATATATATATATATATATATATATATATATGCACATACATAGTGGAGTACTATGTTAATAATATGGCGAAGTGTTGTTGTTGGTAGCAATGACACTTGCCTAATTGCACAGCACAATTCATTAACAAAACTACGTTTAGTCTTCAGTAGCTATGTACGAGGTCTGATCAATAAGTATCCGGATTATTACCATAGCAATGAAGATAAACCACTCAGAGCCAAACTTCTTGGCACAGATTGACCTTGAACTCTGTTGTACATATGCATTAAGTTTTAACGTCTCTACTCAGTTCTGCTGTTTACAGCAGGGCTTGGAAGGAAGGTGTGTAGCGTGTGATAGTCGCATTGATCATGACAGAGAAAGTTCAGTAGAGAATCTGTATTAAATTTTGTCAAAAGTTTACCGATACTTTCTCAGAGGCTACGCAAAGTTTTCAAAAAGTTTTCATCGCTCTCGATACAATCAAGGAAATCTTGTACAACTGAAACCTAAGTGCCTTTTTTGTTCAGCTGAAAGTAGTTTTGGCGCAAACGCGGCAGACACGCGTCTCATATCCACGTTTTCTATGATAATGGACTGAACCGAACCGTAACTAATCTTCACATCTGATAACTCAGGGATGCTGATTCGACGATTTCTCCTCAAGCTGCACGTACATCTGCGATATTTTACTCAGTTCTGCTGGTTGAGGGTCTCCAAGAACGTTTGTCAATATCGACATTTTTCAGCCATCTTGGAAACGTCTGAACCACTCGTACACTTGTGTGCAGCTCATACACTCTTCTCCATACATTTTCTGAAACTTTGCGTAGGCCTCTGAACAGGTATCGCTATGACAACCTTCTCTGTCATGGTCAATGCGACGATCACACGCTCAACTCGTTACTTGCAAGCACTGCTGTAAATAGCGGAAGTGAGCAGAGTTCAGGGTCAATGTTTGCCAAGCGGCTTCTCTCTCTCTGTGCTTTAGCTTCGTTATTATGGCAACAGTCCAGATGCTTTTCGTATAGATAACATCATTTTTAGTATATCTGTAAAATAGTTACACGTGTTCTTTCTGAAATTAAGCCAAATATATTTTATAACTTTTAATCTTTTCCTTCTCCCGTTTAAAAACTACATTGCGTAAGTTTTTCCTATACCTAAATAAACCAACCATTTTGATACATTCTGCATTAATTATAAATTCAAACCTATCCCTAAATTTATATTCTGTTATTTACATTCACATTCCAGTATGATTTTCTTTACGATGACTTATGTATAGGGATGAATGGGCTGCTCGTAACTCCTTTGTGGTAAGAAAGCGTCATGTGACAATAAAAATAAGCTGTCTTTTTAAAACCAGTCCAATCAAGTTATATAAGATTGCGTAATAGTTTGTAAAATTTGATCAAAGTGCTTCATGTTAAGCGTCTGTGTCACTTATTTTTAATCTCGTGATTCCTAGATATTGTTTTGTCGATTTATCTATATATTTTTTAATATCACAACTTCCACTATTTCAATTGAAGAATATATCTTACCTCCGCCATTTTTCTGAACCAGGTAAGGGAAACGCCAGACGTTCCCTAATCCAACTGCATAGCCAATTACTGCTAACATATACTGAAATTTGTTATCCCAGGCTCCTCGAGACTTGGTCGGAGCATTTTGTTCCTCTTCCATTCGGAGAGCTTCCATTAATACTTCAGTTGACTTATTAGTTGTGTCACTAGCGACTGAAGGGCAAGTTCCGTTCGAGCTTTGCTGCTTTTTCCCAATCCCATCTATAGTTGAGATGCTGAGTTGACGAGGAGTGCCAGATATTTGACTTAACCCATCTTCGTTGTCTGAAATACTTACTAAGTACGAATTTGAGCGTTGTAACTTTGGTGGGAGTTTATTTGCATCCATTTTGCTATAAGATAAAAAATATTAAAACCTTATGCGTAGAATACACAAATAAGTATATACATATATGCATATATATATATATGTGTGTGTGTGTGGTGTGTGTGTGTGTGTGTGTGTGTGTGTGTGTGTGTGTGTTAAATAAAATGAGACAACAAAGCCAAGGCTGTGTGGAATTTTCAGGACATTTATAAAGAGAAAGTTAAGTCTTACAGCTGTTTCTGGGATATTATGGATATCCCTTCATCAGAGACATTGTGATATGTTAGATAGAGGAAATTATTAGAGTTCAATATTAGGAGTTATTTTGGAAAAGGAAGCAACTAATATAGGGAAATAGGAGAATGAAAGTAGAAATGAAAATAAGAATGTATAAAGATGTTATACATTATTCAAGGAAAGTAGTGTGTAGAAGTGGTAGAAATGCTCCCCGTCCGTGGTATGTAAATTCCAATAGGAGTTCATATTTTGTCATCACGAATGGAAAGCGTAGAGACGTAGATTCCATACATATATATATATATATATATATATATATATAATATATTATATATATATATATATATATATTATATATATATATATATATAACTATAAATAAGGGTATCTGAGAGACACCACCATGCCGAAATAGCAGTCAAACCCTGACTCTAAAAACCACCTAAAAACCACCTTAGAGTCAGGGTTTGACTGCTATTTCGGCATGGTAGTGTCTCTCAGATACCCTTATTTATAGTTGTAAAAAATTATTACCTTTGTATGGTATTTATTCCCATGCTGGCCACTTGATAATATCGATATTATCCTCATCTGCACCTCCTGCCGTGAAGTTGGTTCATCTGGGACACCTGACAGAAAGAGATCCAGTTTTATTTTAAAGACTGGATCCACCCCATGCAGGTCTCTCAGGTTCTTCGGGAGGATATTGAAGAGCTGTGGGCCTCTGAAGCCCAGGCTTTCACAGTATCTTGTCCTACATCTTGATGGCAAATTTGGAGTCCTTGGCACTATGCAGTGGCGCCCAGTTCTAGTATTTGTGTAACTCTCGATGCCAAAGTTTGGGACAAGTCCTTCTAGGATCTTCCAGATGTATATTATGGCATATCTTTCTCACCTACGCTCTAAGGAATAGAGTCTTAATCTCTTGAGTCTTTCCTAGTAGCATATATATGCTGCACAGAGGCTATCTCCTTCGTGTAGCTTCGTTGGATCGCCTCAAGTTCTGTGATTAACTTGACACTGGTTCTAAGAATCCATCCGGTCAGCCGCCTACATTTCATTGCCAATTTAGCAACATGCACATGAAAGGTTGCATCATCACTCATGCAAATACCCAGGTCTCGCACTGATTGTGCCTCTGGGATTGCAATCCCTCCAGGTCCAGTGTATTTATTGGGTACTGCATTTAGTTTTGCATGCTGATAGTATAAAGCTTGAAACTTTTCAGCATTGAACTGCATGCTATTCTTTTCAGCCCACTTGTATATTTTGTTCAGCTCACATTGCAGGTGCACAGTGTCTTCAGGGTTCTGTATTGCCTGCGAAACTTGTGTATCATCTGCATAACTTGTGATCGTGGCTCTCTGCGTGGCTGAGGACATGTCTGAGAGGGCCATTATGAACAGTAGTGGTCCCAAAACAGTGCCCTGCGGAACACCGCTCACTATTTGCGTGTTAATGGAAGTAGTCCCATTGGCCACTACCACCTGGCTTCTATCCTTCAGAAAGTCATGAAGCCATTCTCCCAATTTTCCAACTACGCCAAGATCACGCAGTTTGTGACATATCATTCCATGATCGACTTTATCAAAGGCCTTTGCAAAGTCGAGATATATCACTTCCACATTTGAGTGGTTGAGCAGTCGTTTCAGCACCCAGTCATAGTGTTGTAGGAGCTGAGTTAGGCAGCTTCTTCCTGGCCGGAAACCATGTTGGGTGTCAGGCAGCAAGTCATTTTCTTCAAGGAAGGTGATTAGTTTCCTTCTGACTATTCGTTCCATGACCTTGCTGATGTGTGAGGTCAGAGAGATAGGTCTGTAGTTCTTGGGCTCCGCTCTGCTACCTCCTTTATGAATAGGGCATATTTTACCTTCCTTCAGTTTTTTTGGAAGTTTGCCAGCTGCAAGGAAGCTCTGAAAGAGGAACTGCAGTGGTCTTACATACTTTTAGAAGGATTGCTGGGAATCCATCGGGGCCAGTAGCTGAGTCTGTTTTCATTTCATCTATAGCCTTTATTACATCGTCTTCCTTTATATTGATGTAATCAATCATCGCTGCCTCTGATTTTAGATCTGCAGTGGTAAAGAAATCAGTTGGATTGCTGACTTGAAAATGCCCTAGGAGTGGAGAGAAAATACTCTTGAATTGCTCATTTAGTATTTCACTTATCCTCATTGGATTTCCTATGAGTGTGCTATCCTTTTCAAGGAGTGGTCCTATCCTACAGTGCACCGTAGCTGTTTCTTTGGCATACCTGTAGAAAGCTCTGGGGTTAGATTTTATGTTGTCTATAGCCCAGGCTTCATTGTCTGCTCTTTCTTTTTCATGGGAGAGTTGCAAACATTTTTCAATTTCCAACAGTTTTATTTTCAGGCGCGACTTTTCACTGCTTTCAATTTTTTTGTTTAGGCGATTTGAAACTTTTGTACGCCGTCTCATTAGAATTTTCCTCTCTCTGGGGATTTTGTTCTTGTGTACAGTGGCTTTTCTCTCTGGGACACATTTGTAGCATATGGCTTGCATTACAGACGTGAATTGTTGAAGTTTCATGTCGATGTCTGGCGAGGAGAGACATTCAGGCCAGTTTTGTTTGAGGATCTCTTTCTCAATTTGTTTCCAGTTTGCCTTATGGAAGTTCAAGCTGGAAAGATTCTGAGAGTTTCTTGTAGACTGCATGTCCATGCTTTCCTTTGGCTCGTACATGGTCAGCACTACCATGTTGTGATCCGGGGATAGTGTCGGTTTCACTTTCACATTATGAATGAGATCCATATTATTTGTGAAGCAGAGATCCAGTGTGTTACCTGCCCTGGTTGGTTGGAGTATTATTTGCTCCATGTACAGAGTGTTGGTGAGGTCCTCGTTCGCTTCGTGTCATTCCTGGGAGAGAAAGGCCCTCGGGCCATCTGACATTGAGCAGATTGAAGTCTCCCATAAGAAATACACTTATGTGTTGTTCTAATGTGACTACAACTTCTATTTTTATAAGGCAGGCTTCAAACTTGCCTACATGGCTTGGAGAATCAGGAGGGCGATATGTAGCACATATAACTACACCAAGTTGCCTTATATGTACAATTAGTGTGTTAAACACCGAATTTGAGTATGACAAAAGAACCTGAGGTGTGAGGTCCTCGCGGATGTACATAGCAACTCCTCCATGACTCCTTTCTTTTCTGTCGGTCCGTAGTACAACATACTATGGTATGTGTATTTCCACATCTGCTACGTCCGGTTTCAGGTGTGTTTCCGTAAGTGTTATGCATAGGCTTGATCGCATGCATATATATATATATATATATATATATATATATATTATATATATATATATATATATATATGTATGTATGTATATGTATATATATATATATGTATGTAGTATATGTATATATAAATATATATGTATGTATGTATATGTATAATAAATATATATATATATGTATGTATATGTATATATAAATATATATATAAATATGTGTGTGTGTATCTCTTATTATAAAAGGCAGATTTTATCTGCCTCCCTTTGTATCTTATAGAAATCTACAATATAGGATTTCTTCAATTACAATTTACCTAGCATTTTTAAGAGTAGAATGCATCGGGTCGTGCCAGGTCCACTTTTTAAAATTTCAACCCCAATTAAGCAAAATTTACAGAAAACTCACATTGTGGTGTATATGTCAAATGTTTTTCTTAGTGTGGCTTACACCACACGCAAACGCACACACACACAAACGGAGCGAATTGTTTCACTGACGCTATCACCCTTCTCCTTCCTCCTTGTCTTTGCAAGTTGGCAGCTATTAAAGTGAAAACAGTGAATCCGACAGCGATTAAGAAAATGAATTGGTACCTGAATGGAGTGAAAATTTAAAAACTGTTTCTTTCGGTGATTTTTCTGAAGAACTGCACCAAGCCACAGACTTTCCCAGAAGAGTAAAGCCTTAAACTATTTCTATTTACTTTTTCGAATGAGCCCATTTGAAATCATTACCGTGGAAACGAAACGTTACGCTAAACGTAAACAAAACGAAAGAAAGGATAGTTTGTTATTTCCCACAACCTTAAATGAAATTAAGGCCTATTTTGCCATAAATATTATTATGGGTATCAGAAAGTTACCTAGAATAACAAATTCTATCGTAAAATTTTGTTGTGTACCCAATTGAATATTAGCTAATAACCCATTTTCTATAGCGATGTTTGAACAAAATTTTAATAATTTTATATTTTGTTGAATTTAACTGTATCTACCTGCAATTAGAGTCACTTTGTGACAAAAATTATAGTATAGAATTGGTTGAGGACATTTCATTAAATTATCTTCCAAAAATCACATTAATATATTGATAAATAAAAAAGTTATTGTTGTTTAATGAAACCAGACTAAATTTATGATTACGTTAGAAATTAATTGAAACACATAAGGGGTGTATTTTGGTCAGAAATATAGTAACGAAAGGGTTAAGAAAAACCAAAAAATATTTTATTCTTTATAAATGTTGTGTTCAAAATAACATTTTCTTTTAAGAATGTGTATATACAAAGTATGTGTATATAACTACGTGACTTATATCTTTATATATAAGAGTGAAGTTGTGTGTCTGTCTCCTACGATTTAGATCCTAACTACTCCCACATTTTGCGGTGCAGTGTAACCAAAACCGGGTATCTTATAGTCGTCAGTCATATCGAGCCCTTCTGGGTATTAGCGCGCGTCTACGATGAGTCTACGATTTAAAAAAATTACCATCATATTTTTCCATTTTAATGCATTTTTTTCGCTATTATATAAGGGAAGTAACTCTCTAAAAATATCTACGATGTGTCAACGATTTAAAAAGAAATTTACCTTAATTTTTTTTCCATTTTTAATGCATTTTTTTCCTATTTTTTGGCTATAACTCTCTAAAAATGCTTATATAGTTATTTCCCTTACAAACCCGAGCAACGCCGGGCGATACTGCTAGTATATACATATATCTCTTATTATAAAAGGCAGATTTTATCTGCCTCCCTTTGTATCTTATAGAAATCTACAATATAGGATTTCTTCAATTACAATTTACCTAGCATTTTTAAGAGTAGAATGCATCGGGTCGTGCCAGGTCCACTTTTTAAAATTTCAACCCCAATTAAGCAAAATTTAGAGAAAACTCACATTGTGGTGTATGAGTCAAATGCTTCTCTTAGTGTGGGATACAGCACACGCAAACGCACACACACAGTGTGCAACGAATAAAGTGAAAGTAATTCACTTTCTGTAGTGAGTGACTCTTTCACTCTACATTCCCACTTCCACTTTACACACATAGACACGCAAATATATAAATAAAATTGTAATCTAACGTGTGTGTGCGTGTGTGTGTGTGTGCGTGAGTGTGTGACAGGAAAGTTTTTTACGACGAATATAACACCTATATCCAAGTAGCAGAAAGATCGCCCAAAAGTGTATATAGATATTTAAATGTATTTATATATTCATCTATACACAGATGTATGTATAATGTGTGTGTATATATTTCCATAGAGGTAACCTTTCACTCCATACAAAGTTTTTTAGGACGAATATAAGATCTAAAGTATATACAAGTAGCAGAAAGATCGCCCAAAAGTGTATATAGATATTTAAATGTTTTATATATTCATCTATGCACACATGTATGTATAACGTGTGTGTATATATTTCCATAGA
>NC_042997.1:78684850-78732350 GCF_006345805.1 Octopus sinensis
GGAAAGTTCGAAAACTTACCCTTTTACAAATGTACAAGAAATGATCCAAACTTTCGAAAAGCAATGGAGCTACACTTCATCAAAAAATTCCTTCCAAAATTAAATGTTTGAAAGAGAAGCAGAGAAACTACATTTTTTCAAAAAGATTGAAAAGAGAAACTGAGACAATATGCATGAGCACCCCTTCAAATCAAACAAGCTATGAGCATTACATGATTAACACAAACAGACGCTGTGCCCAGCTAATACGACTGAAGAGAAATAATGCAAATGAATGTTCCAATAAACGCTATATTGCTGTCTAACAATATTCACATTACCATGACTGGTGACATCAATGTATGCTAGATGGTTTTGGTATCTACCAAGAAAGCTTCTTCATGGTCATTTAACCACTTTATTTTTTTTTTTAATAGTAATAATGATGGATAGAGAGAAAACATTTATATTATAATGTTACTGTTGTTTCTAAATGTGGCTCCAATGTTAATAACGTGATACTCATCTCTGTAATTGACCATATATATAACAGGAATTTTAACAACTGTTGTTCTTATAGAGAAAGAATACTAGAACCATTTTACCACTGGTTAGGAAAGATATCTAATATAAGCTACTTGGCAAAATAATTTGTGAAAAAGATCTCTTTTGAATTATCTTATCCAAGCAAACAGGTGAAAGAAAAATTTATATCCTACAGAGTGGCTTCCAGCTAAATATATAAGTTTTATGCAACTCATTTATGATGTTTGATTAAATGTACATAGAGAATAAATTGTATTAAAAACAGTACCGAACTCAAAATTTATTTTATATTCTGATTTTATTTACCTAATTTATGAATGTTGTACTAATATTTAATGTTTGTTCATGCAAAACAGAATTATACAGAATATGGGATTTGACTATACAAGTGTAAAGGAATACACATTTTCATAGGACTTTGAACTCTTTATTGTTATATTTCGGAATGGTCATTTTGCCAGTTTTAGCCAATAAAAACACATGCACTATATATTTGGTGTTATAGAAATACAAAATGGCTGACGGTTAGTAAGGAGAGACACAAATAAGAAAGAAGAAAACAAAGGACCACTGATGCGGTCACAGGAGTGTCACGAAAGAACTCTGGCCGAAATTAAGATTAATGTAAAAAATAAATAACACTGAAGCAAAGTAACACCAAATATATAGTGCGTGTGTTTTTATTGGCTAAACCTGGCAAAATGACCATTCCGAAATATAACAATATCTGTTTCAACACACGACTTCACATAAAAAATCTTGCACAACAAATATATAAACGTGCGTTTGAACTCTTTATTTTCTAGCTTTACCGTGGGTTGACCACACCTTCCTCTCTTTTCTTATCCTTCCCATCCTACTTCCTGAAATTGACATCTTTAAAGGTCATCTAGCGCTTGTGAGAAAATGTGTCTATGTACAATGAGAAGGGAAAGAGGAGTAAGAGAAAGGAAAGAAGAAAATACGAAAATGCTTTGTAATGAAATTTCGGTGGGTTGACTACATCAAATTGAAAAAAAAACCACTCTCACTCTCTCTCTCTCTCTCTCTCCTCTCTCTCTCTCTCACTATATATATAAATGTTGGCGTGTTTACGTCCCCGAAACTTAGCGGATTGGCAATAGAGACCCATAGGATAAGTACTATGCTTACAAAGAATAAGTCCCGGGGCCGATTTGCTCGACTAAAGGCGGTGCTCCGCAGTCAAACGACTGAAAGAAATAAAAGAATAAAGGAATATACATATATATATATATATATATATATATTTATATATAGAGGGCATTATACATACATGCCAGGAGGCATTCTACATACACGCCATACGCTAAGAGGGACAATCAGTCATTTCTACCAAAAATATTACTAATCCCACCGAATGCAATTTTTCAAAGAAAGACATTTAAAAATATATAGACCTGTATCACAGTGATTTCATACTTACGTAATCATCAGCAGCCTGAATATACTATAATAAACAACGACCCTGCTTCGCTTAAGCCGATCAGCTAACTGATCAACATCAACGAAGCACATGGGGGGTTTATATATACTATATCCGGATGAATGGCAAACTTTTACGAATTGCATTTCGGGAGAGGAAAAGTTTTTTCGGAATATAGTATATATAAACTCACCCATGTGCTTCGTTGATGTTGATCAGTTAGCTGATCGGCTTAAGCGAAGCAGGGTCGTTGTTTATTTATAGTATATTCAGGCCTGCTGATGATTACGTAAGTATGAAATCACTGTGATACAGGTCTATATATTTTTAAATGTCTTTCTTTGAAAAATTGCATTCGGTGGGATTAGTAATATTTTTGGTAGAAATGACTGATTGTCCCTCTTAGCGTATGGCGTGTATGTAGAATGCCTCCTGGCATGTATGTATAATGCCCTCTATATATAAATTAATATGTTCAATAAGAAATAATTATTTTCGAAATTTTTTCTCTTATGAGGTTTTTACGCTATCTACCTGACAATTTCTTGTTAAGTTTTCCTTATTAAGTAGTTGTCCTTAATTGCTAAATTTTTATTCCGAAAAAACTTTTCCTCTCCCGAAATGCAATTCGTAAAAGTTTGCCATTCATCCGGATATAGTATATAAAACCCACCCATGTGCTTCGTTGATGTTGATCAGTTAGCTGATCGGCTTAAGCGAAGCAGGGTCGTTGTTTATTTATAGTATATTCAGGCCTGCTGATGATTACGTAAGTATGAAATCACTGTGATACAGGTCTATATATTTTTAAATGTCTTTCTTTGAAAAATTGCATTCGGTGGGATTAGTAATATTTTTGGTAGAAATGACTGATTGTCCCTCTTAGCGTATGGCGTGTATGTAGAATGCCTCCTGGCATGTATGTATAATGCCCTCTATATATAAATTAATATGTTCAATAAGAAATAATTATTTTCGAAATTTTTTCTCTTATGAGGTTTTTACGCTATCTACCTGACAATTTCTTGTTAAGTTTTCCTTATTAAGTAGTTGTCTTAATTGCTAAATATATATATATATATAATATATATATATATATATATATATATATATATATAAAACAAAACAAGAGGATAAGAAAGCTTCCTTATCCTCGTGTTTATATATATCACTGTGATCACCGTGACCGACCTGGCTATCAGATGTTGCTACACACCGCTGGTCACAATGCGCTTCGCATTGTTTTAGCCTTCAAATGACGCCGCCCCGCTGGGTAAGCGAGCAGGCCAACAGAAGAAAGAGTGAGAGAAAGTTGTGGCGAAAGAGTACAGCAGGGATCGCCACCCCACCCACCCCTTGCCGGAGTTTCGTGGAGCTTTAGGTGTTTTCGCTCAATAAACACTCACAACGCCCGGTCTGGGAATCGAAACCGCGATCCTACGACTGCGCTGCCCTAACCACTGGACCATTGCGCCTCCACTTGTTTATATGTGAACGAATAAGGTAATATTTTTTTAATTATTCATATTTTTCGTAAATATGGAGAGATAGTGCTGAAAAGGCTCGTACTTGACAAGTTTTTAGAAAATGATATTTTAAAATTAATTGAATCTTTAACCCAAAACTATAGCCCACTCTTAACTCACAGTAATTTTTTTAAAATCATTCTATTCGTCTCACCCGCTAATAGCTTTTACGTATCAAGGTGAACCGTAGATGTTTCATTGAAGCATCTATTTCTTCAACATGTAAGGAGGTAGTCGTTTCTACCTTCCTCCCCCTCTCTCTCTCTATATATATATGTGTGTGTGTGTGTGTGTGTGTGGTGTGTGTGTGTGTTTGTGTTTGTATATATATATATATATATATATATAATATATATATATATATATAATATATATATATATATATAATAACAAAGGGTAAAATTAATTAATTAAGAAGTAATCAATAATTTCACCAAGTAGAATTCGGCATGAAAAAAGGACCATTTCATGGTAAACTTAAGTAGACTTAAAAAATAGGGTTCAGCAAAGATTTGCTTTACCACATACCGAAATTTAGAATTAGAAACACTCTGCCGGTGTGATTGTTTTCAAGTTTTACGTAGAAGAAATAGCTAACGTTTTTTGGCTGCTATTTCTAAACTTCGGTATGTGGTAAAGCAAATCTTTGCTGAACCCTATTTATTAAGTATATATATATATATGTATGTATGTATGTATGTATGTATGTATGTATGTATGTATGTATGTGTGTGTGTGTGTGTTTGCATATATATATATATTATATATATATATTATATATATATATATATATATATATATATGTATATCCTTATCTTGCTCTCTATAGGTATTAAAAAAATGGATCTTCTTGGGCAGTTTTACCAGATTTAGAATTAATTTTCAGTGACTTGCGTTTCCATTATTAATGTGTGAATTTGCTAATCTCGATTGTATTCGTCATTAAAGAACAACTTATCCTTTTAGACAAATGGTTCTCAACCAGGCTCCATCTAAGATTTGGAGA
This sequence comes from Octopus sinensis, assembly GCF_006345805.1. Classification (NCBI taxonomy): domain Eukaryota; kingdom Metazoa; phylum Mollusca; class Cephalopoda; order Octopoda; family Octopodidae; genus Octopus; species Octopus sinensis. The sequence continues at coordinate 78,689,352 of NC_042997.1, forward strand.
GGGTGTAGGTCGTCATAAAATAGTAAACAGAGGGTCCACAATAGTATTTGTAAGGGCCCCTGAAAAATTCTGCTTTAGATGTAAGAGACAACATTTTACATAGTTCAACTTATACAAGTTAATGTGTGAAAAACAAAACAGGGTCTTTGAAAGAAGTTTCTATAAAACTAATTTTTAAACATCGAATGGCTATGGGGGCTCACCAAAATAAAACATTAATCAAAGGAGTCCATAGATTATTGTAAGCCTCCGTTCAAGACGAATAGATGTTCATAAAACGTTCGGTTCATTAGCATAAGGGAACGTTATTGCCCATGACAATTTATTACCAGTTGACAGATATCACCACGCATTAGCAAATAATTTGTTTGCAGAAGTTGTAATCAAGAGCCAGAAACTCTTGTTAGATTCATTAATCCGAGGAAGATTTTCCTAAGGAGACACAATGATATCGAAATAACGGGAGCCCCAAAGCCCACTCACAATAAAGAATTGAATATGTTATGAATACATATTCGTCTGAAAGAAGGATGTGTTCTTCAATGACGAAGTACCTTGGTGATTATTCAAGTTCGAAACTGCTGGAATATGTTGAAAATTGAAATGTAAGTCATCGTTAATCCGCCAAGATCGACTTTCGGGGTCGATGAATTAAGTACATATTGATAAATCAAATACCAGTTGATGTAATCAACTCACTCCTTCTCCCAAAAATTTGAAACCTATATTGTATTTTCTACCCACAACAGAAAAACATTAGGAAAAATAATCTATGAATCACTTCTTATGCAAACTTAACTAATCAGTTGAGCAAACACTATATATAGTGACTATATATATATGTATTTGCTATATTTCTCTCTCAGTGCATTTCTATCAGAAAAATAAACTGAAACCGATTTTGAGCCAATCTATCAGATCCATTTTATTTGCCCACAGAGGGAAAGAAAAACATTTGTATACATTGTCAAAATACTACGATGGCGATAATGGAAGCCGTTCGTTACTTAATTAATTCATTTGAATATTCGTCAAAGAAGCACAATTCATACAAATGGAATTCCTCGGTTGCACCAACTCATTAAATTTAGTGACTATACATAACTGTTATTGGGTTGGTGCATAATTATTGAGGCTTTTTTCAACAAATTTTATTCAACAAAAACAATAACGATATTTAACAAAAACATCTTTAAATGACCGTCTTCCAAGCAAATGGGGAGCAGTAATTGAAGTAGATGGTGAATATGCTCCAGAATAATCATTTAAAGATGTTTTTGTTACATGTTGTTATTGTTTTTGTTGAATAATTATGCACCAGCTCAGTAAGTATACTTCGTTCAGATCAAATGGGATTTTGACCACTCATAATAATCAAGCGATATTTAAAACCGAGCAGATAGACACAATTTTACACAGAGAGAAAGAAAATGGTATTTGTTAGCAATTGTTGCTTTACCTCAACAGGTCCGGTGTGTTTAGAAAAATAGGTTTATCTTGCCTTACATTACAGATATAGACGTGTGTGCGCGCGTGTGTATGGATTCGTCTGAGATAACGAACCCATTTTCAAGATCATTTTTTGTTTAAGCTGATTGAGCTATTTAAAAGTGATCCAGTAATCTGGATCATTTTTAAATAGCATGGTTAAGCATTGTGCATAATCAAAATGTTATTCTAAATCTTGATATTAAGTTAACTAAAATTAACGTGGTATGCTTTGTGATCTGCCAGGTTCTTTAACAAAAATAAACCTTGAACTGTACATTTCCATAGTATTAATTTTACAACCATATCGACTAAACCAAAGTGACCTTGCGATAAAGACAAATCAGTGTCGAAATACAAACGGTCGTCCTTCAAGACGTGGGCCGACATACTCAACTATTTCTCTGAAGTTAGCAAAAATGTTTCAAATAGTTGCACTTTATCGGGAAGATATTTGCGATTTAGAAACATTAGTTTTTTAATTGGTATAAGTAATTATTAATTGCCAGTTTCCAATATATATTCATTTATTTGAAACCGTACCCCTTGAAAACTTGGGACTTATCGAATGCTAAGAATATGACGACATAAAAATGACACAACCGCACATACACACAACGCACACTAACAAAGAAACAAACAATCTCAAATGCAGATGAATTGTAGTGTTTTTGTACGTCGTCGTTTTTTGATCTTGCTTTTGTTATTGCAATTGTCGTTTAACCTAGGCCTCCGATTGTGTAAAACCACAATCAAAGTCCTTCAAGCCGAGATTATTCCATCCTAAAGTGCCGAGTGAATCCATTGTTTAGACGGTAGGTGTAGTTGAGGGAGTTTGCTACTATTTATAGCATGCAGAGTGGCTGTTTAGGGACTCACTCGCATTTTTGTTTCCCGAAGTCATCAGCAATGTAAACGGATTAAAATAGTTTCAATCAAACATTGAAACCGAGTTATAAATTTATCTCTCTTGAAAATATCAACGACAATAATGAAATGCTAATAAATTAACTATTATATACACAAATCCAAGCTGCACTGTCTGTGCTGGCATAACTTCATTATAATAAAAAGTCAACAAGTTAGCGAATTTCAATGGTAAATAGGATTATAAAAGATGTATACATTAGGTCAAAGACCTTGTTAAACTACTTCTAATACTGGAGTAGTTAGAGAAAACAAACAATAAAATCATGATATAGTAAAAATATCTTCTTAACCGTGTCTAACACGTTGTTAGAAATAGTGTCAAAGTCGTTATTCATCTAAGTTTTCACGATACCGGACAGTTCTCGTCACCAAGGAAAGTCACATCAGCTCGGAAGAGCATCGATATATTATAGTAATCGAGAGACCTTACTGCATGTTTGTGTAATAGAATCTTAGTATAATTCTCATTAAAAAACGTCGCACCGTAAAATTGTCGAAACAATTGATAGCTTCGATTAAACTCACAGAAAATGTTCTTCTGGACAAATATTTATATAAATCGACAAGACCTCTACAGGAATTTTTACAAATAATACAGCCTTGGCGGATGACTGCACATCATTTTGAGGTTCAGTTTGTGTACAAAATCCACCCCTCGCTATAGTAGTAAATAAACTTTCTGAACAAAAATCTCTTTCTGCATGAAATGAAACGGTTGACCGTCTAATCTAGTCAGTAGTTATGCAATAATACTGTACCAAAGTGATCTAAACATTCGCCATCCTATCTTGATCTTTCTACTAATTTTTAGTGAGATTAGCCACACTAGTTTCAGTGCCTGAACAGAACCAAGTTCAGAGTATCTTTATCAAACCAGTGTGTGTGTGTGTGTGTGTGTGTGTGTGTGTGTGTGTGTGTGTGTGTGTGGTTATAAGCGACAGGGAAATAGTTTGATGAAAATTTATTTAATTGTAAGAAAATTCAAATATCACGACAATCTGTTTCGTAACTTAAATCATGTAAAGATAATTTATATTATTATATTTGATAATAAATAGATTAATTATATGTCTGCATTAAAACAAAATGCAAAAAATCTTTCAAAACATGGCAGAAATTAAGCTACGTCGTCCTCGGATGAAAGATTTGCCTTTTGCATTAATGCAGACATGTAAGTAATTTATTTATTATTAAATGATTTATCTTTACATGATTTGAATTACGAAACAATTTGTCGTGATATTTGAATTTTCTTATAGTTAAATAAATTTTCATCATACTATTTCTCTGTCATTATAATTTTATTCATTCCTTATAGTTTTCTTTTGTATCGTGATATATACACTATATGCTGTATGTTTTGTTGAATGATACATTAAGGAAGTTTTTTATGTATACTGCCGGATTACTTGAATCCATGTGTTGTGTGTGTGTGTGTGTATGTGTGTGCGTGTGTATACATACATACATACATACATACATACATACATACATACATACATACATACATACATACATACATACATACACATAACAATAGTCGTAACCCTTTTAGATAAATTAAAAGATAAATAACAGATGTATTTCATTTAGATATATTAAATAAGTTTACATTAAATTTCAACCGGTTTACGCTCTGGAGCTATTCAAGGAAAATAAGTTTAGGTTTTTAAGCATTATGCTGAGCAAATGAGACCATACAGTAAAGTGAATCAAATAGAGAGATAAATAGCGAGGGGAAAATGCTGCAAATGGATGAAGAATGAAGATATCCGACTACTTGGCAAGGAGTGTTTAGCTAAGAACTTTGGTTCCAGATAATTTTTAAATATTTTAATGCTTAGTGAGGCCATCAAGCAAACGACAGAAAGTTATGTAGATAAGAAACAATAGGAATTGAAAAGACACCTACAAAATATAATAACGCAAACAATTAGTTTCTCAAGCGAACTAAATCGCATAACAGAAACCATCCGAACTCTTAAAAGAATGCAGCTAGTGGACATGAAATTCAAGATACAATTATACGCAGGAAAGATTGCACCAAGGACTACCTGAGCAAAACAACAATTGATTTTTAGAACCGAATCCAGAAATAGCGGAAAAAAATCCACTTTTTCCTGAAAAGAGAAATGACATCCTGGAGCTCTTTCTTAAGATAAGAGTAATGATGAATCACGAGCAAAAAATATATTCTGAAAAAAAAAGGAAAGCATAAAGTCCTTGATACATTACGAATTTCCTCATTCATATGAAAATAGGAATATCGAGTCAAAACAAGAATGGCAGAATCTAAATGATCTACAAAAAGACACTGGAATTACAATTAAAGAAACCGATAACGGTAATGTTGTTATAATTAATACAAAGTATTTCAAAAACCTTGCACTGGAAATGTTAGAAAATAAATATTATTAAAAAATAGAAGCTATATACAATCAAAAGTCTAAGGAAGTCTTTTAGTTTTGTTGAATAAATACCGCAACTGCTTAACATCTAAAAACTTTGATTGTGTGCGCAACTTCAAATGCAAAAGCAGTAATTTCTATGGTTTACCTCAAATGTACAAAAATATAGCAATAAGCGAGGCTTGCAAAATTGCTAAATCCAAGTATATCGAAATGCCCACACCAGATGATTTAAAATTAAAACCAATAACAGGCCCAGCATATTGTAGCACAAGTTACGCGACTTTTTTCTTTGGATATTATATTAAAACCTTTCTTAAGGTTTTATTCGATATAATCTGGATTTACTTAATCACTTACCAAGCACATTAAACCAAAGTACAGTTATTGTTTCCTTATGATGTTGCTAATTTATACACTAATATTTTTCATGACTATGGGATCAATGTGATATTCACTTGAAACTTACCATGTGGAGTTGCCAGACTGCATTGAAAAACTGTTATCATTCATGGTCTACGATTCTATTACAAAAAATATTTTATATACGATGACTTTATATACCATCAAATATCAGGGACTTCGATGGGAACCAAAGTTTCCCCCACATATGCTAATTTTATAGTGTGTTACCATGAAAAGGAAATTATGAAAATCTACTTAAATATTTTGACACGCATTTTACACCTTTTTAAAAGAAAACTGGAAAGCAGTTTATGAAAATTAAGAATCTAATAAATAATATAAACAATATTCAGTTAATGATGGAATTTAACCAGAAAGAACTGCCAATTGTAGACATTTTAATTATGAAACATGTGGATGAATAGAAACAGATATCTCCTGCACACCCGGTGATTCAAAACAGTAACTTCCTTCACATTCTGCCATCCTAATCATATAAAAGCAAACAATCCGTTCAACTTAGCAAATAAATTTGCACAATGAAATCAAACACTGAAGAATTGTAAAATATACTAATTCAAAAAGTGTTTCCACTTAATCTTATTACAAAAAGAATAGAAAGGGCAAAATGTCTAGATTTACATGATCTTAGAAAAGTAAAAAGTAAAACCTGGAAAATGTTTGTTCTATATACCAAAACATTTAACTATTATTTTATTTTTTTATTTGTTTCAGTCATTTGATTGCGGCCATGCTGGAGCACCGCCTTTAGTCGAACAAATCGATCCTAGGACTTATTCTTTGTAGTACTTACCCTATCGGTCCCTTTTACTGAACCGCTAAGTCACGGGAACGTAAACACGCCAACATAGGTTGTCAAGCGATGATGGTGGACAAACACAGACACACAAACATATATATATATATATACGACGGGCTTCTGTCAGTTTCCGTCAACCAAATCCACTCACAAGGCCTTGGTCGGTCCGAGGCTATAGTAGAAGACACTGGCCCAATTTGCCACGCAGTGGGACTGAACCCGAAACCATGTGGTTGGTAAGCAAGCTACTTACCACGTAGCCACTCCTGTGCCTATATTGAAAATATCAAATTCCGAGAAATACCAAAACATTTAACTATATTCAAAACAACTTGACTTCTGCTTGAAGATAAAAACAAAATTTTAATTCTGCAAAATCATCAACTCATCAAAAGGAAAAGGTAACCTATGATACTGAAAGATATACGAATTAGGATAAAAGCTTCCAAATAACTTTCCAATGCCATGGTTTCTAAATGGAGAAGACCAAACTATGATACATACATATATTTAACTGAAGACGCGAAATTGAAATTTGAGGATAAACAAGATTTTAAAAAAAAGCAAAATTTACTTGTAATTCCTAAAATTTGATTTACGAAATAGTATGTTGTTGAGTTTGGAAAACTATATTGAACAGAGTAGATTATCACTATGCAGAAGAATGACAGTACATAAACTGAAAACATCTTGGAAATTCTATTATGTGGACTTATAGCAACATATGTAGGAATAAAGCTGCCAAATTTTAAGTCATTTTTCAGTCTATAAATGCTCAGATTCAACTACAGAGCAACAGTGGAGAACAAACGCAATTTAATATGAAATATAATCATGCTTAAACGTTTGATAAATAATCTCTATGAATGACGATTTAAAGAACATAACCATAAACAACAGGCATTTCAAATACACGTAAATGTGCACACGCATGCTTATTCGATTGCTTGATGTATACAACATATTATTCACTTGTGTATATATGGATTGGTGTATGACCGTATACACTACTTACAAATGAAAGATGTGTGATTTAAGACTCTTAAATCTTTCTGACTATCTGCATGCCTTTCTTTCTATGCTGTATTAGATAGTCTCAGTAAGTACTAAATTATTTATGACTTGTTTCGAACCAAAGTTATTTACTAAGCACACCTTGCCTTGAATATAATACCCTCATTCTTCATTCATCTACAACACTTTCACCTTTTTCTATTTATCTGCCTACTTTTCATTATTGTATCTACTCAACAGTCTCATATAAAAAAAAAAGCCTAAACTTCTCATTTTCCTTAAATAGCTCACAGAGTGGAAACTGGGGGGAATGTAATGTAGAGATACGAAAAACAGCTACATGAAACACATATGTTGTCTTTTAATCAATCTAAAAGAATTACAAAAATGTTTGAACTTTGTTATGCATTTTGATCCTTTTTTTATATAACTCGTACGAAAATTTTTAAACGTTTTTTAATAATGTGAGTGTGTGTGTGTGTGTGTGTATGTGTGCGCATGTGTATGTGTAGTGAGGATGCATGGCCTAGTGGTTAGAGTGTTGCATTCACGATCGCAAGATCGTGGTTTCAATTGCAAAACACTTCATCTCACGTTGTTCTGCGATCACTCCAACACCTGACGTGCAGTACGCTGTGCAACTGTCCAGGAAACGTCAATTTGATGAAAGGACTAAGCTAATGTACAGCACATATTTTTTGTCACTATAAAAAAATTCATTTGTGCAAGTCATTCTGCAGAAGCTGACCACGCAAACGTCGTCTTCGACGGCAGAATCCGTCAAGTATATATTGGGTCATCCCATAAATAATGCAGTTTTTTTATACTTCTTTTATTTTTCAAAATTAAAATAAACGCAGTTCTTTTTTAATATAAAATATACTCTCCTTCATTTTCTACAATGCTCTTCCATCTATCTGATAGACTTGCAAGGCTCCTCTTCCAAAATTCACTTATCCGTGACACTTGTCCAGTACTGTTCTGACTTCGTCTACAGAATTCATACTTTTTCCGTTCACATAATTTTGAAGACTGCGGAATAAATGATAATTTGATGGCGCAATGACCGAGAATATGGTGGTGGGGCATCATTTTCCATTCAAACTGATCCAGCCTTTGAAATTTCATTCTCGCCATATGTGGCCGAGTATTAACCTCATGGAAGAATACCTTTCGTCTTGAAACCAAAGATGGTAATTTTTTTTCCTAACGCTGACTTGATTGACTGGTTGAAAGACCAAATCCAAGCTTCTCTGCTACTTCCTCTACAGTTACGGTGGGATTTTGTTCCACCAGGGTTTTCAGGCCGTCCTCGTCGAGCCCTACAGATCTTCTAGGATGAGGCTCGTCATCTAGGCTGCAGTTTCCGGCTCGCATTTCTGGAACCACCGTTGATGATGGCTTACGCTTATTGTCCGATCCCTATATACCGCATTAATATTTCTCGCACTTTCCGTTGTGTTGTAGCCTTTATTGAACTCGTAAAGCAAAATATGCTGAATATCTCCTTTGTTACTTCCATTAAAGCTTTGAAAACATAACTGTTAAAATCTAACTGCACTCTTCAAAACTTGCACTAATAATAAGCTCAAGGTAAAATTACTACCTGCTTTTATAGCAAACTGATGCAGGCAGCCTATCCCGTCCCCCTCCGACTTTTAGCTCATACAGTTGAAGAAACCAATATATATACCAAGTATACATATACATATTTATACATAGACCCAATGGATATACAGTTGCGGGCAAAATGTTCAGAACGGCATTGTTTTCGTCAGAAAAGTAGATATAATTTTTTATCAAAGTTGTTTTATATTCTATAATTTTCACAGACAATAAATACGATATTATTTGTTATTGCTTGAGATTTTGGTGTAATTTGAGAGGATAATACAAAAGTTATGGATGATTTAGGGATTTACTGCAAAACCCATGGCGGCCAAAATGATCAGAACAGTTGCTTTTACTCCGTGCTTTAGTATATTTAACCGGCGAACTCTAATGTTTTGAATTTGTTTACGTGACAGTTCGTTTACTAAACATTAGTAAGAATATTTGCAATGTACTTTGCTAATATAATGCCACTTACTCCGTTACCAATTCGTCAGCAGATTATTAAGCTTCGAAGGAAGGATAATTTAAGTATTGGATCTATTGCAAAAGATTGTTAACAAGTCAAAAAGTGTTGTTCACGGTATTCTTAAGGTCTACGATGATTGTGGTTCGTGTGAAGCAAGAAAGTCTACAGGTAGGCCAAGAAAAACGACCAAGAGAGAAGATCGTGCTATGGTAAAGTTGGTTAAAAAGGACAGATTTAAAACTGCTGCTGCTGTTTCTCGGAAAATGAGCATTGTATTGAAGAAAACTTTATCTCGAAAAACTGTGTCTCGTCGTTTAGTTGAACATGACCTACAAGCAAGAGCACCTGCAGTGAAGCCACTGATCAGCTCCAAGAATAAAAAGTGTCGTCTTACCTTTGCAACCGAACATGTGTTGTGGTCTCAAGAAAAATGGCAAACGGTGCATTTCAGTGATGAATCTAAGTCTATGCTATTTGGCTCAGATGGGAAAAGGTACGTTCGTAGAAAAGTAGGTGAAAAATTGTTGCCTAAATGCCTTAAGACTAGTGTTAAATTCGTTGGAGGAAGTGTCATAGTTTGGGGAATGATATCTGGAGATGGTGTGGGCCCTTTGGTGCGATTACATGGAAAGTTAAATGCAGGAGTTTATAAACAACTTGTAAAAGATCATGTCTTGCCTGTGTTGAGAAATTCAACTAAGCGACCACCCATATTCATGCAGGACAATGCCCCATGTCACAAGGCTAAGGTGGTCATGAACTTCCTCAAGGCTGAAAAGGTTATTGTTATGGATTGACTAGCTCAAAGCCCAGATCTCAATTCTATTGAAAATGTGTGGAATATTCTAGGAGAACGTTCGAAAGCCAGAAATCCTAAAACAACTGAGCAATCAGGAAGAATGGAATAAGATCACCCAGCAAGAAACTGAAAATTTAATTTCCTCATGCAGTGGAAGATGTCAGAGTGTGATTGAAGCTAAAGGGCTTCACACTAACTATTAAATAATTCCAGTATCCTCTGTCAATTTTGATTATTTTGTTATTTTTTCAACCGTTCTGATCATTTTGGCCGCCATGGGTTTTGCAGTAAATCACTAAATCATCCATAACTTTTGTATTATCCTCTCAAATTACACCAAAATCTCAGACAATAAGAATTAATATTGTTTTTATTGTCTGTGAAAATTATAGAATATAAAACAACTTTGATAAAAAATTATATCTACTTTTCTGACAAAAACAATGCCGTTCTGAACATTTTGGCCGCAATTGTACCTACATACATACATACATACATACATACATACATACATACATACATACATACATACATACATACATACATTTATATAAAATGATAATTTAGTAAGTAACCAGAAGATGAATTTGGTATTAAGCTTTAATTTATACAACGTTCGTTCCAACCCATCCTGCTCCTATCCTTTATGGGTAGGACTCCGTTCAAAATATTGTGTTGCATCCATTTTGCAGTCTAGGACTCATCAGGTACATTCATACATAAAGCTGTGTCTTTGGAGGCAACACATGTTGAACGGAGTCCCACCCATAAGGGATGTGTTGAAACGACCGCTGTACAAAATAAAGATTAATGCCAAATCCATCATCTCGTTACTTAATAAATTATCATTATTTCAACTAACACTGCAGAGTTCCTGAAATAGATTCAATAGAAATATACCCCGACTGCGGATGACACCAGGTAACCCAAACTGTGCCAGTGCTCTACTCAACACTTCAACACACTAATCAACATATACCCATTAGTCCAAAATATTAAATATATATACATATGTGTACATATATATATATATATATATATATATATATATATATATATATATATATATAATATATATATATATATATATAGGTATAAGTTAGAGGTGTTTAAATCCTCTAAGGGATAGATATATCTAAAGGCACTTCTGGTAATTACCTCAGTAGGTATATTCCTTGGTAAAAGGTATACGGCAGCAGTTAATTTAGCGGGCAACCGTAGTTTAATTTATATAGACGAGAAGAAAATGGAGGAAAAGTAACAAACAGAAGTGTGTCTTTTGCGCTAGTAAGCCATTATTTAATTAGTAAATAAAGGTGACAGTGAGAATGAAGTTGTTCATGGTCGTTTCTGCTTACCATGGTGAGTAAAATATATATTTATATTCTTGCCTCGTTGATAGTAGACATCATTAGAACGAAGAATTCAGAGGTAGAGAGAAGAAGAGTGAAAGATCAATGTTTACATCGGAAAAGAGAAGATCAAAGATTCGAGTGTCTTACATTATAGTTGGATTCACAGTTCGTTAAGTCCGTTGTGAGGTAGATGAAGACTATAAGTTAGTTGGACCTGTGGTCTCATGGTTATTCGGTGGCATGTCTTACACGTGCTTGTTGCTTCTGTATATGTATACTAGACTGACCGTGACCCGTTGAGTCACCTGGGATCTCTGAGTTTCCCAGCAATGGAGTTTTGTTCCATGGGTTTTTTTTCTTTTCCATGTTATTTCGTGTGCTTTCAACGAATGTGACATCGAAATCACGCGTAAACGTTTCCTTTCCCCAGAAAAGGAAAGATTTGGCTGCTATTTCGTGCATGCCCTGCTACCACGAAACAGGTATTTCGGATCCTTTATCGCAAATAACAATTACATGGTAGCAGGGCGTGCTAGAAATAGCAGGCAAATTTTTTGAGGTGAGGTACGTTGAATGTATGTGATCTTTTGAAGAATAGTGAAAAGGTTAGCGTGGACCTTAGTTGTGTGTGCATGTGAATTGGATGTTTACGTCAAATCCATTTAAAAGCGCTTGGAATTCTTTAAGCTGCTCTATATTTTCATGCCAAAGAATGAAACAGTCATCTAGGTATCTCTTCCAGTTGTTTTCTATGTAGAGGGAGAAAGGGCTGCCGTATCTTTCTAGAAACTTACGGTAAAGACTGATTTCTATATATCCCATGACTAGGTTAGCAAAGGAGGGGACTATACGCGAACCCATCGCAGTCCCCGATTTTTGTCGGTAGAAGTAGTTATTTTCCAGGGTGAATTTTAGTCCTTCTATCACGAATTCATTTTTGATGCGATGTGGGAGTATGTTGGCGTAATTCTGGCTAGAGAATCCAATTCACTATGGAATATAGCCAGCAACAACTCCCTTCCTCAACATCCTCATTAAGAAATCTAATAACGTAATAGAAACAGATATATACTATAAGCCTACGGATTCCAAGCAATATCTTCCATTCAATTCATGCCACCCCAGACACACCAGAATGAATATCCCCTTCAACCTAGCAAAAAGGATATGTACTATAGTTTCTAATGCAAACACCAGAAACACACGACTACATGAACTAAAGGATACACTCATCACCAGGAACTACCCACCTTCACTAATTGACATATGCATTCAACTCAGACATCCCAAATTAATGAAAAATTTACAACCAAAAGCCTTACCATACATCTCTACACACAACCCTCTCAACAATGAGGCCTTCGACACCATCCTCCAAAACATATCCCTGCTAAAAAAGGACCACAGAATGAACTTAATCCTCCAAACACACACCATCATAAAAAGCAAGAGACAGCCCAAATCTATGAAAAGTCTCCTAACACAAGCCCGAATACGCTCAACAACACAGAAGCCGTCAGTAAAAAAATGTGGAAGACACAATTGTGGGATATGCGTTTATCTAATTGAGGGATCAGAGTTCTCCTTCAAACAGGGACAACGTTTCACAGTGAAAAGCAACTTCACATGTGCTTCGGAGAACCTAATATACACACTAACCTGCTCTGGATGTAAAGAGCAATACATAGCCCAAACGAAAAATAGTCTACGTAAAAGAATGGCCCTGCACAGATCCCAGATAAAAATTCCCCAAACCAGAAAAATAGCATTCAGCCAACACACAGACATTTGCGCCAACAACAAAAATCCAAGCTTCAGAATTTTTTCCCTCTACCAATTCAGGGACGATACAACATGGAGCCAACGAATTAGTAAAGAAACTCTATTACAAAATACAGGCCCCTTCTGAACGCGTCTACGACAAACGACATATCCAACTCGGCCTTAGAATAACACAAATACACACGCAAATATTAGAAATGATAAACTCAAGAGATTCCCAAGAATTCATTAAAAAACAGTGTCAATCACTGCTATAATCCATTAGATGCCAATTTTAAGTCATTTAACACCTTACTACTTTCTACATTCATTCTTATTCTCCCTTCTCCTCCTCCTTCTTCTTCTTCTCTCTTCTCCTTCCTAACTTTATCACTAATGCTTTTTAGAATAACACCTACGCAAATTCTACAAACAAAGCACTCTAAAGAAATATTTTCATGAATTGACCAGGGACTGCTACCATCCACTGACCACTCAAAATACTACTATCATGGCAGTTTCAAATTATTATTCTTCTTCCCCTTCTCCTCCCCCTCCTTCTTTTTCTTCTTCCCTACCAAGAATTCACAAGGACCTCGAACCCACAAGAGTAAACAAGAGAGACAGAGAGAGACAGAAACAAGGAAAATGCCACTAGTATTTGAACACTATACAAATATTCTTTTAAAAAAACTTTTCTTTTAATTTTTCTAAATTTAATTATTTAATTGTTATAGTTGAAGAAGTCTCAATGATTGAAACCGGTACTGAAATGTTTTTTTATAAAATTATTTTAGCATTTTCTATCTTGACTTTTTTTCCATATACATATATGTATATATAACTATATATAATATATATATATATATATATATATATATATATATATATATATATATATATATATATATATATATATATATATATATATATATATATATAATATTAATTAGAGACAAAACCACTATTTTGCAAAACAAACAAGGAAAGACTTAATCAATACATAAAATTTTAATAAAAAGTTAAAAAAACCGCCACTACAATTGTTTCATGTCTTGATCGACAATCTTCAGGTGGATTTCCGATCTAAAATATCAATATTTTAAAATATAAGTATAAAAAAAATTAAACTATAATTAATATTTTGTGATTTAAGACTCCAAATGTACTTACTAAGTCCAGTTGAGTTGATTAAGTTTTTATTTTTAAAAGAATTCATATGTTGTGCGATTCTTAATTTTATTTTTGAGAAAGTAGACCCTATATAAACCGCTTTTGGGTAATTATTATTCTTAAAGTTATTATCATGTAATGTAACTATACATTTATACACTACATCGTTAATATCACAATTATTATTTAATATACAATTAGATTTATCTCTACATGTACACGTGCGCGTGTGCCCCACGCATGTATACCCGTGCGCGAATGTACACATGGAGACTGCCACACAGGTACAATCGTGCATGGCAAAGGGAGCCCCATCACTACACGTATATGGGCCCCATTCATCACGATGGTCCACCAACGATTCGTAGCAAACTCCGCACATTCAAGTCGATCACACATCACTCCCGTGTATGCAACTGCACACATACACGACTGATGCGCGCGAGACCGCACCCACCCTCCTATTTACGATGTTTGTTATTTTATTACATTATTCCATTCATAATTTTTAAGTAATGTTCGTTTACCACGTGAATATAATTTTTAATTCCATTTATTCCATTTCTCCATTCATAATTTTAAATGATGTTCGTTTCCAGAGCGGGAATACTTTTTATACATATGTTGGGTTCCTATGGTAACGTAATTTTGTTTGACGTTTTTAACGGCTAGAGTTTAATTTCACTTCATAATTTGAAACTGACTTGAAAGTATGTATATTTTTTCTCATTATGTTAATCTTGTTACTTTTGATATTCTGGTTACTTATGAAGTATTTTATATATCGAATTATGTGACACATACAATGACAAAACTCCCCCACCATACACAATTACACCCACATAGCAATCTCCATATATACATCCACACACAAACACACATACGTAAAACACACACACACAACACATACGTACACCCCCCACATACCCATATACATACGTACCAAACCCGACATACACAACAATACGCTCTCCCCCTACCATACACAATTACACCTATGTAGCAAACCCATATACACATTCACACACAAATATACATACGTAAAACACACACACACAACATATACGTATACCCCCTCACATATACATATACATACTTACTAAACTCGATATATACAACAATATTTTCACACCCACACTCATACAGATAAATAAATTATACAACTAAAATACGTACACACACACACATTCACACATACATAAACACTCAAAAGAAAAACAACATTACTACTGTTGTATATATCGAGTTTAGTAAGTATGTATATGTATATGTGAGGGGGTATACGTATATGTTGTGTGTGTGTGTTTTACGTATGTATATTTGTGTGTGAATGTGTATATGGGTTTGCTACATAGGTGTAATTGTGTATGGTAGGGGGAGAGCGTATTGTTGTGTATGTCGGGTTTGGTACGTATGTATATGGGTATGTGGGGGGTGTACGTATGTGTTGTGTGTGTGTGTTTTACGTATGTGTGTTTGTGTGTGGATGTATATATGGAGATTGCTATGTGGGTGTAATTGTGTATGGTGGGGGAGTTTTGTCATTGTATGTGTGTGGGTTTCATTTGTCATGGTGGTTTGTTGGTGATTTGTGGTAGGTTCTGTATATTTGGGTTGATTATGTATTGTTCTTGTGTGTGCAATTGTATACATGCATGATTGGTGTGCGTGGGATTGCGCCCATTTTTGGGGATGTATGTGTTTATTTGTCTGTGTGGGGTGGGAGTGGGTTTTTGGTGTATATATTGAGGTTTATTACGTATGTATAGGTATGTGTGAGTGAGGTGGGTATTTGTATATGTCGTGGGTGTGTGGTTTACGTGTGTGTATTTGTGTGTGAATGTATAGGTTAGGGGGATTGCTATATAGGTATGTTATAGAGTTTAGTAAAGGGAGGTTTTATCATTATATGTATTTATGAGTTTTAGTTTATCATGGTAGTTTTATTAAAGAATTCGTAGTAATTTATGTCTATTTACGATGTTTGTTATTTTATTACATTATTCCATTCATAATTTTTAAGTAATGTTCGTTTACCACGTGAATATAATTTTTAATTCCATTTATTCCATTTCTCCATTCATAATTTTAAATGATGTTCGTTTCCAGAGCGGGAATACTTTTTATACATATGTTGGGTTCCTATGGTAACGTAATTTTGTTTGACGTTTTTAACGGCTAGAGTTTAATTTCACTTCATAATTTGAAACTGACTTGAAAGTATGTATATTTTTTCTCATTATGTTAATCTTGTTACTTTTGATATTCTGGTTACTTATGAAGTATTTTATATATCGAATTATGTGTAGTAACGTTGTTTTTCTTTTGAGTGTTTATGTATGTGTGAATGTGTGTGTGTGTGCGTATTTTAGTTGTGTAATTTATTTATCTGTATGAGTGTGGGTGTGAAAATATTGTTGTATATATCGAGTTTAGTAAGTATGTATATGTATATGTGAGGGGGTATACGTATATGTTGTGTGTGTGTGTTTTACGTATGTATATTTGTGTGTGAATGTGTATATGGGATTGCTATATAGGTGTAATTGTGTATGGTAGGGGGAGTTTTATCATTATATGTATGTGGGTTTCATTTATCATGATGGTTTATTGGTGTTTTGTAGTAGATTCTGTATATTTAAGTTGATTATATATTATTCCATTCATAATTTTTTAAAAGAAACGTTCGATCACCACGTGCAAAGAATTGTTTATTTTGCTTTTGAGTGTTTATGTATGTGTGAATTGGTGTGTGTGTGGGGGGGGGGATTATTTGCGTAATTTATTTATCTGTATAGATGTGGGTGTGAATATATTGGTGTATATATCGAGTTCTGTATGTTTGTATATGTATGTGTGAGCGGGTATACGTATATTGTTTATGAATGTGGGTTGTATGTGTGTGTGAGGGAGTATGAATAAGTATTGTGTTGAAGTATTTGGCTATTTTATTTATTTATCGTTGCCTAGACGTTTTTATGTGTATGTATAGGGCTATATATATAGGTGTGTGAGTTAGTGTATGTATTTAGATATGGTTATATATAATTAGTTATATGCGTATGGGAGTATATATAGTTTATTTTTACTTTGTTTTATATTTAATTGTTGATAGGTTTATTTTAGTTTATATATTGATTATATATGGATTATATATAGGTTATATATAGATTATATATTTATATTTTTTCATTGATACTTTAATTATTTTAAAATTATTATTTTTTATACTTATATTTTAAAATATTGATATTTTAGATCGGAAATCCACCTGAAGATTGTCGATCAAGACATGAAACAATTGTAGTGGCGGTTTTTTTACTTTTTATTAAAATTTTATGTATTGATTAAGTCTTTCCTTGTTTGTTTTGCAAAATAGTGGTTTTGTCTCTAATTAATATTATATAATATTTTACTATAAAATTGGATTTAATCCTAAATCGGATTTTTTCCCTGTAAATTTGGATTTATTCCCTAATATTTATTATTATATATATATATATATATATATATATATATATATATATATATATATATATATATATATATGCATTTGTATATATTTATATATATATATATATATATATTCCAAGAAAGTTAGAGGTTGTGAATCCAACCAAGTAAGGGATAATATCTATCCAATATACTACTGGTAGAATACCCAATTATTAATACAAGATGTTTTTTTTGCATTGCAAATACATTACCGAGTGTACTAAATGGGCGAAGGTAAAGAGATATTTTACCATTAATTTATAGAGCAATAAGAAAATGGAGGGGATCTATAGGTGGTTCATCAACTTTTAGACATTATATTATGTCAACTTATTTATTTATTTACTAAAATGACAATTACAAGAATATATATACATGTATAATATATGCTTTACATATAAAATATATTAATATATAAAGATACCAGTAATTATTAGAATATAACATACAGGAATATAAATTGGGAAAATAACTTACAGCTGTTTCAGCCAAAAGACTTTTCTTTTATATTTTCTGTAATGAACAGGAATACCTATGATTCGAATTTCATCAAATTTGGAGATTAAGAATTTTAATAGGGGTTCTTTCCCTCTTTACACACCCTAACAAAAATTCTAATCATGACATATTTATCCCATACTACTCATCTTTATGCCTAGATTCCAAAATCCAAAGCTTACAAAACCTATTCAAAAGTTTTTGCTCATGAAAAATGGAACACATGGAGTACATGGAGCTCTAAAATGTGGGAGTTAAGGCACATATTAGATTAAAGAGTTTTAAAATCGATCTCCTCAGATATCATATATTAGATTAAAGTCAACCAGAAAAATTGAATTGTTGGGACTCTTTTTTAACTTGTGTCTCATATCTATTGTTCAAATTTCTTTGAAATTGGAAATATATGAACGTTCACTGGGTTTGTAAAAGGGAGCAAAGCTACAGGAAACCAAAAGACGAATGATCAGAATAAACAGTCAGCCACCCTACCCTAGTCGTTACCACTCTCCAATGTAGGATTCCTCACCATACAGGTGACCGGCGCAGCCGTAACATGCATTACAGATCTATAACAATTGGAAGGGTGTGACCCAACTCAAATAAGCATTAACAAGTGTGTGGCGTGAGGGCTAAGGGGAAATGAAAGTGTCACCTCTAGAGTTTGCCAATGATCACTATGCCGATAGGTAACTGAACAGAATAAATTTGCAATCTATAAATCTCTTTGAATTACCAATCACTTCTCTGGAAAGGCCTTGAAATCAATGTTACCATCTGGGGTATATCTCTGACCCAGTGATAATAAAAAGACTCAAAGAAGGTGTGCAACCAAATGACTTTACTCAAAATAACACTTTGCAAATATGCAAATATGCTTCTCCTTTATTCGACAATTTATGCACCACATTGCAAAAATCACAATCTAAGTATATGTCAAAGCAAAATCTTACACAGTTGTACCATTGGATTACAAATAACTCTCATCTTGTATCCTCGAGTGACTCTACAGCTTCCTAGACTACAATTGTATTCGTCTTAGGAAAAATGCCTAAATTGTGGGGATTAAACCACCATTAAGGGGTCTTACTAACCTCCTAAGAGGTTGAAACTTTAGGAATATTACTTCATTTTTGTCTAATATCTATGGTTAAAATTTAATCAACAGCAAAAATGTATGAATTTTCATGGGGGTTATAACCTCATTTATGCCCCCTCACTTTCAAACATTTACTGCATTACATCCGCCCTTATGCATAGAATATAATTTCCAAATTTCATAAAGATCTATTCAGTACTTTTGACCTTGTTTTGGATCATAGAAAATGACTAAAATTTGGGAGTTAATGCTCCCATTAGGGGTTCTTAGAATCCTCATAAGAAGCGGAAACTTTGGAAATACTTCTTGATTTGTGTCAATTACCAATAGTTCAAATTTCATCAACATCGAAAATTCATGATTTTTCGTGTGTGTGTGTGTGTGTGTGTGTGTGTGTGTGTGTGTGTGTGTGGTGTGTGTGTGTGTGGTGTGTGTGTGTGTTGTGTGTGTGTGTGTGTATGTGGAAGGTTGAAAAGGAACACACGAGTTGATATATATGGAAAAAAAGTCAAGATAGAAAATTCTAAAATAATTATTTTATCAAAAACATTTCAGTACCGATTTCAGTCATTGAGACTTTTTCAACCGTAAGTATGGAAAACAATTAAATTTTGGAAATATTAAAGGAAAAGTTTTTTAAAAGAATATTTGTATAGTGTTCAAATACAAGGAGCATTTTTCTTGTTTCTGCCTGTTTCTGTCTCTCTTGTTTACTCTTGTGGGTTCGAGGTCGTTGTGAATTCTTGGTAGGGAAGAAGAAGAAGAAGAAGAAGAAGAAGAAGAAGACGAAAAGGAAGAGAAGGGAGAATAAGAAGGAATGTAGGTAGTATGATAGTAGTAAAGTATTAAATGGTCAAGTGACGAAAAAGTGACTTATTATGGATTATAGCAGTGATTGGGACTGTTTTTTAATGAATTCTTGGGAATCTCTTGAGTTTATCATTTTTAATATTTGCGTGTGTGTTTGTGTTATTCTAAGGCCGTGGTGGATATGTCATTTGTTGAAGACGCGTTCAAAAGGGGTCTGTATTTTGTAATAAAGAGAGTCTCTTTACTAATTCGTTGGCTATAGGTTGTATCGTCCTTGAATTGGTAGAGGGGAAAATTCTGAAACTTGGATTTTTGCTATTGGCGCAAACGTTTATGTGTTGGCTGAATGCTATTTTTCTGTTTTGGGGAATTTTTATCTGGGATCTGTGCAGAACCATTCTTTTACGTAAACTATTTTTCGTTTGGGCTATGTATTCTTCTTCTTCTTCTTCTTCCCTACCAAGAATTCACAACGACCTCGAACCCACAGAGTAAACATGCGAGACAGAAACAGGCAGAAACAAGGAAAATGCCACTTGTATTTGAACACTATGCAAATATTCTTTTAAAAAACTTTTTGTTTAATTTTTCCAAAATTTAATTGTTTTCCATACTTACAGTTGAAAAAGTCTCAAAAAACATTTCAATACCGGTTTCAGTCATTGAGACTTTTTCAACTGTAAGTATGGAAAATAATTAAATTATATATATATATATTCATACATATACGACAGGCTTCTTTCGGTTTCCATCTACCAAATCCACTGACAAGGCTATAGATGAAGATACTGAACCCGGAACCATGTGGTCGGGAAGCAAGCTTTTCACCACGCACCCACACCTGCGACTATATATATGCAAATGCATATACATATGTGTGTGTGTGTGTGTGTGTGTGTGTGTGTGTGTGTGTGTGTGTATATGCACATATGTATGCATATACACTTATATAGATATACATTGACATACATGTATGCATGCGTATAGACATACATATAAACAAAGGTATATAAAACAATCGATAACCACCAAACACATAAAGTTTTGTCACTGCGCATGTTAACCTAACGTTACTATGGTTACACAGTATTAGCATATCAGAACTGCAGAATAACGAGTTCGGATTAATTATAGGAAATTACTATGAGATGAATTAAAAGGCAATATAAGGTAAAATATAGCCATGTATGTATATATGTATGTATGTATGTATGTATGTATGTATGTATGTATGTATGTATGTATGTATGTATGTATGTATGTATTTATGTATGTACGTATGTATGTACGTACGTATGTATGTATGTATGTATGTATGTACGTATGCATGCATGCATATATGTATATACATATATATGTATGCGTGTATATATCTCTGTATCTATTTATATATATATATATATATATATATATATATATATATATATGGGTGTATACATATATATACATATGCCCGTGTGTATGAGTGTATATATATATATATATATGAATGATATCTTTTATGTATTTTCCATATAATATTATATACTACAATGATTTTTAATTATTCGGTAAAATTTAACTAAACAAGTGTAATCCTTTCTATTTTCCCGTTTGACGCGCACATTTAGCTTGCACTATAAATCGATCTAATGTTTACTGGGGTGAAAAAACATCTTAAGACAACTAGAATGAGTCACATTGGTACGTAGGTTACTGACATTCGGAAGCCATAAAAATGCGGAGTTGGTCCAAGCAGTAAAATATAGAAAAGTTTATAGTAATTCTGCCAGTGTAGTGTCTAGTTCAAATTAATAGAAAGAGATTCTAGCGTAAACAGAAACTTTAACCCACATACATATATATTCATATACGATCTTTCTCAAAGTTTTTTTTTTCCATATAAATCCCTATTGTTTGTTTCAACATTTATGCAACAAGCATTATAAGGTATAATCACAGCGTTATACATACGGCTATATGTATAATAAAAAGCAAAACCACTTTGTTACGTAACACCTCTTCGATATATGAGGTTTATTTTATATAAATAAAATGTACTCTTTTGAAATCCATGTATGTACACATAAATCATATAACTACGATTATAAGCAAAGGAATACATATATACACAGATTTTAAACCTATATACAGCTTGTTTCATTCTCAACGCTTTAGTTGAAAATTAATTTTAATTTTATTCACATTTTATTCCCTTCACAATTATCACTTTAGTCGCATTTGGAGTCAAAATTATTAAAAGAGAAAGAAAAATCATCTGCTTCATTTCATAGATAGATAGATAGGTAGGTAGGTAGGTAGGTAGGTAGGTAGATAGATAGATAGATAGATAGATAGATAGATAGATAGATAGATAGATAGATAGATAGATAGATAGATAGATAGATAGATAGATAGATAGATAGATAGATAGATAGATAGACTGACTGACTGACAGAATGACAGAGACATACATACATGCATACATACATACATACATACATACACACATACAAACACACACATACATACATACATTACACACACACACACATACACACACAAGCACATACATACATACATACATACATACATACATACATACATACATACATACAAACATACATACATACATACATGTGTGTGTGTGTGTTTCTACAAGGTAGACTATAGTGGAACACTGGTAATCAATATTATCATTAAATGGAGGCACACAGTAGAGTAAAAAATTAGAAGAGAGTAGAAACGCGACGCTGATAACTTAAGGCACTGTTGTTAGCCAAGGGAAAGAAAAGATCGTTGTTTAATCATGCAAACCAGTTTTGTTAAAGCAACTGACTCTAGCCGGTAAATGGCGATCGTTGACGCCTGTTACATTGAAAAGTAGAATTATATGAGTTTGGATATGTGATTCTGCTAAGAAGAGTTTTAAAATCGATCTCCTCAGATATCATATATTCCTTTCATTATTTTGAGCTTAATAAAACAAGTACTATGAATATACCAGAGTCAAATCCTTTGACTATACTAATCAAATGAATGTATATGAAGCACATAATCCTACAGCCTGTTGCTGATTGATAATTAAAATTTGATCGATGTGTTGACACGAATGTAACAAAAGATCTTCTCATTCGCTCTGTGATAAACAGTGCGGATTTTAAATGTTACTTTTGCTTTATAATAATCAAATCACCGTCTGAGTAAAAAGCTATAAGTTCGGAAAAGTTACTGAGCTATAAAAATAATCCCTTTAAAATAAGATATTTATTACTTGTTATGCAACTACATAAACTTCAAAAGTTAATAATACCCTCCTTCAAATACTTTTCGACACATATTTACATAACAAGGCCGTAAAATTATTCTATTTCTCAACTTTGTGTTATTGATTGTGACAGAAATAAGAGGACAGTATAACATCGGTGCTAATATTTAATATACTTTCTTGTCATCGTAGTCGTTGTCATCATCGTTATAAACATCAACATAGTCGTCGTTGACAGCGGCATCAGCCTTAATTCTACTTTCTTTTCTTAAACATTGTCATCTAGATTGTATACTGTCATTTTATATATATATATATATATATATATATATATATAATCTCAACACAAAATGTATTATGCTACAATTTTCACAGGAAATATCCAAAATTTTCTCACGCACTAAAAATATGTCATTGCTTTTTTTTTTTTTTTTTTTTGCTTTTAAAACCACTTACATTCTTTGTATTGAAATTTGGAACTTTCAAGTAAAGGCAAAAGATAATTCCTACCTTACTAAACATAGCGTCATGAATCAATCATCTTCGAAATATGGCGACCTATAATTATTTAAATTTTTACTCAACATATTGAGAAAACATACCGATTCATAATTCGCATGATAAAAATCTATTTTAAGGTAGCGACCTGTTTTTCAAATGCTGTTTGTTATATAAGCGTTAAGCTTCAGATTTATCGGCTAGCTAAATGTATCCTTTGTTTGGTATATGTAAAAAAGTTAAGTGAAATATCTACAATTGAAAATTGTAGACATATCACAGAGGATCACATTTTCATCGTTGTTGTGAAATATTCTGGATTAAATCTTCGTTCTGAAAGTACTGGGACACATAATTATTCCTGTAACAATCATCGCTATACGTTATAAGATCAAGAAATGAAATAGTTTAGAAAGATTTAGAAAAGATGTTATCTATTTTAGCCATAACAGCTCAAAAGAAGAGCAGGCTCGGGTAGAATATTTCCAGAAAGCCATGCCTTCAATGCATTTGATCAGAGCCGACTTGGGACTAAATAGTAACATTAACTGAAACTCGTGTAAAAATATATTGACGAATAATACAATAACTTAAATTTAGGTACGGAAATGTTTCCTGCTGTTGAAATCTATTTGCCAATAGCCATGGAGTATTATAAACGTATCGTATGGTAGATATAAAAATCCTCCAACTAACCGTCGTACGATTTCTAATTCTTAGATCAAAATGCATATTTATTGTTTTGATCCAGTATTTACAAATTTTAAGAATCGTGTAGTCTGATCATGGATCTGAATTTATAAAGAATCATGACAAAATGATGCCTTTCTTTATAAATCAATAACTATGATTTGATACATGATTTATAAAATGCTGTGTTCGCAGCGTAACTGATTTTGAATTACCACTAGCCTTAAAGCAACCATTTCTATATATATAAAATTGGTTTATTTTTTGTCTGTTTGTCTCTTATGTACTTGAAAAGCAGTTGACTAATTATTTTCAAAGTTGGTATGTGATGTCCTCAGACTCAGGATTAGATTTTCACAAACATAGGTTTCTATTCATGGACCTTGGGATGTGGGGGGGGGGACATATTTTGGCTCCATGAATAAAACTGAAAAATTCGTGAAACCTGAATTCCTCCATAAGTTTAATGATTATTGGAAAAAAGAAGGGTTCTGTCTTTGGACTGTGGTGGGGTACCTTTTTTGGCCCCGTGAATAAAATTTAAAACATTACGGGAAAACGTGAATTCTTCCATAAGTTTAATGATTATGTGGTCAAGTTCCTGAAACTTGGAGACGTAGGACAAATGTGGCCCAATAATTTACATTTTGGAAAAAACGAAAAATTTGGGCTTCTCCATTTTCAGAGGTAGAGTTGAAAATGAGTACTTACTCCATTCCATACCTTTTATTTTTTATCTTTTACTTGTTTCGTTTATTAGACTGCGGCCATGCTGGGGCACCGCCTTGAAAAATCATTTAGTTGAATGAATCGGCCCCAGTACTTATTTCCTTTCTAAACCTGGTACTTATATCGATCTATTTTTCCGAAACGCATAAACACATCAACATCAGTTGTCAAGCTGTGGTGAGGAAGCAAACACAGGCACAAAGATGTGTGTGTGTGATCTCACAGAATTTGTTGTTAGGCCAGTAATGTTAGAATTACTAATCACAATAAGTATTGAGAAAATATATCAAGTTAAGAATGAAATTTCGCTCTGGGTTTTTTTGTGTGTTTTTTTTTTTTTGTTTTGTTTTTTTAACAAAAGGTAACCTGCTATTTCTAAGATATAACTTTATCTACAGACATAGAATTATGACTCGATGCAAGATCTGAACTTGCCTAACTCATTATTCTACATTTAGTAAAAAATGATGAATGATTGATATGTGATTCTATTAGCAGGAATGATGTGGTCTGATCCCAGATATTACTTCATAATTAACTACTTAATCCACAATTAACTATTTAATCCACATAATATATTTTTCTTTGTCCGAAATGAGTGAATGATTTTCATGTGGCCATTAGAGACGTAAATAGCTCTATTTTAATTGAAACAATAGAGCCAACTATTTTCTTCGACATGCTAGAACAAGTTTTACATGTGAAGTCTCATTGGCGGCTGTAAGAAACATCAATGTATTTATCAGAATCACCAGTGGAGACTAATAGGAAGAACTGAACTCAGTATTTCAATTATCAATTATTCGATGCTCATATGGCTTCTAATAATTTGTCGGCTTCTTTTTGCAGTTTTATAGACTGGAAAATTTGACTGTTATGGGGATTTTTTCTGACATGGGTTAGATTAACTATTAGACACAGTAGGCATTTTTTCCAATGTCAAATCTACTAATATGCAATTGATAGAATTTTATGAACAAAAAAGTGCTTAAAAATTACATTATTGCTGATGATGCTTATATTGCTATTTAGTGATAAATAAATAAAATTTTAGAAACAAAGCAGGTTATATTTAATACATAATTTTCAAGACATCTGGCACAGGTGGGGGCGTACAGAATAACAGGAAAACGCTCGTAATAGACGCGGACAAGCTCAAACCAGTTATCCACCAAGTATCACCAAAATTTTGTCGAAGGAGTTTGTCTGCGTCTATTACGCGACTGTTTTCCTGTTATTCTGTACGTCCTTCAGTGTCAGATTTTTTATTATTAATTATTTAACGTCACTCACACTTATTATTTTCCTCTCCAGTGGTTTATATTTAATTTACTCGAATCTGCCCTATTGGATGACCGGGATGAAAACTACATTTTTAATTTATTAGTTAACATTTAGTATTTATGATGTCTTAATGTCTTGTCAGAGAATGGAAATTGTTGGTCTGTGCTTAAGGCATTAATTGGTCTTAATCCTGACCTGTTAGGTTCAATGCCAAGGCAGGTAAGCAGGCATTCAACCGAATCGGTCAGCATTTTTTCTAATTTCAGCTCAAGGATTGTGGCCATGCTAAAGCACCGGTAATTTGTGTGGCTACAGATTCATTGATCTTGCTTTAGTGACTAGAATTAGGTAAATTATGGAATACGATCTGCTGCCTTCATTCCCGCTTTCTGCCGTGAAGTTGGCTCCTCTAGGATTCTTGACAGTAGGAGATTCAGTTTAGTTTTGACATCTACATCCACACCATTATGGTCTCTCAGCTCTTTCGGTGGGAGATTGAAGAGTTGTGGGCCTTGAATCTCACGCTCTTACAGTACTTGGTTCCGTATTTTGGTGCAGGAGAAAGATTTTAGACACTATAAAATGGCGTTCTGTTCTGGCATTTGTATAACTTTCAACGCCAAGGTATGGGACAAGTCCTTCCACGATCGTCCAGATGCATATTACAGCATATCTTTCCCTCCTTTGTTTCAGGGAGTAAAGTTTTAACTTCTTGAGTCTTTCCCAATTGCTAATTTACTGTATTGAGACTATTTTCTTTGAGTAGCTTCGTTGGACTGCATCGAATTCTGCTATAATTTCACACAGCTGCTTGTAAATTATTAATACATAAGTGGAATATTCGGTATACTCATTTCAGAATACATAATTATGCATATTACATAATTATTAATATATATAATTATGATTATATATATAATTATGAATTTTAAGATTGGAGCACTTTTTTTTAATACATACTAAAGATGTTTTTTTAATACATACCTAAAGATGTTTATTTCTAGCTTCAAAAAACATGTCCACTGGTATTTTTACTGAGTATAATATTGAAAACAGACAGGTGTGTGCTATAATGTCATCCTATTAGAGAAAGTGGAAATGAATAACAATTGTAAATGTGCCAAAGCTTTGTTACAAAAGTTTGTAGTTGATTGAGGTATTGTTGCTTGAATCAGACAAAACTTTGATAATAGGATCTGACACAGTTCAGTGTCAACAATCCTTCCATTCTGTATGAACTTTGTTCATGAAATATGAGCTGATTAATGCAAATATAGGTACACTCGCCATTTGTAATATATCTGGTGTATAGATGGGAGAACTGTAATTTTCCATGGTATCTGTTTACGTAGAAGGAAGGGGGGGGTTTGTAACGACATCGTATTTAGTTCTCTTTATAACACTACTGGTAATGACAGACGCCATATGAAGTACTCTTGTTATTGTTTTTGTGATTGTGGTAGTGGTGATGTTGACAGAGGATCTGCCGTTGTGATTGTGTCAATATTTTAATGAGAACTAATATTTGAAACAGAATAATGAACTAAATCATAACCAAAGCCCTCGATATTATTTCAATTTCATAAAAGATCCCATCGTTAGCACCAGCATCACAGCCATGCTTTTCAATACTGTGCCACCTTGCTACTAATACTACCAAAATGATAATTTAACTAGTCAAAGTGAGCAATAATCGTAAATTATTTCTATTTCCACAGTAGCTACAATTTTCTTTCGTTTTTAATGGACTGCTCTCTGGGGAGGGGGGATTAGTATAATCAGAATTTTTAATTTCTGGTTGTGTAGAAGAGATGATTATTTAAACAATATTTTGCATGCAAAGCAATTTTATAAAGCAATTACTAAATATAAATCTGTTACTGAGACCACTTAATCCAAAATCTTCTAATAAAACTCTTAAATTACATGATTGTAACCTTATCAAGTATTTTTAATAATATCTTAATTATTCTATTAATTGTTTTTACTGGAAGCCATAAGCTGAAAGAACATTAAAAAACTTTTCATATTCATTCTCTTACAAAATGGAAGTTGTAATTTGGCAAGTTGATAGGCTACCTTATAGACATCATGAGATAATTACAGTTCACCGTGTTAAACTGTAGGAACACTACACACATGACAGATAAATTCATTGTGTGTTGATCTGAATTCAACTCTTTTTCATGATTTCGGGGAAATAAGGTACATGGATGCAATACTTGAAAATAATTTGTTTCTCACCAACCCATGAAATGGAATAAAACAAAATTCAACCTCTCATATCTAGTTTACCCTTTTACTCTTTTACTTGTTTCAGTCATTTGACTGTGATCATGCTGGAGCACTGCCTTTAGTCGAGCAAATAGACCCAGGACTTATTCTTTGTAAGCCTAGTACTTCTTCTATCGATCTCTTTTGCAGAACCGCTAAGTTACGGGGATGTAAACACACCAGCATCGGTTGTCAAACGATGTTGGGGGACAAACACAGACATATACACACACATGCATACATATATATATACATATATACGACGGGCTTCTTTCAGTTTCCATTTACCAAATCCACTTACAAAGCTATGGTCGGCCCGCGGCTATAGTCGAAGACACTTGCCGAAGGTGCCACGCAGTGGGACTGAACCCGGAACCATGTGGCTCGTAAGCAAGCTACTTACCACACAGCCACTCCTACGCCTAGTTTGTTTAAAGATAAGAATTGTCAACTGGTTTTTCAGGGTCGCATAAATTAATACTTATTTAATGTATAAGTAAAGATGGTCCTTATTGTCAGCTAAGCTATGACTTATTTGGGTGTAAAGACATATCCAGATATTATTTAGTTGTCTGGAAATACCTCAAGAAATCTGCGATGATAAAGTTTCAATGTAGAAGGGTTTCTATCAATTATTAGAAATCTACTGAGAATAGCATTGACAAAACTGGGTTGAATAAAGAAAGAAAATTAGTTACGGTATACTTTCATTATGTAACATAATCATTAGTAGTGGTAATCCATGATTAGTTGTGACATATATTCGTTAGTTGTAGCGTTTGGTGTGTGACGAGATCCAAACATTGGATGATTATTATCTAAAATCACTACCATTACACACGTTATATATTTTCAAACTAGTATACTATCAGTGGTTAGTTTCCCTGCTGATAGCTAGTATAAGCTTGCAGAATTTTAAAAAATTGTTACAGAAACAATTTATGTTATGACTTTTTTCATTTTTCCTTTTCAGGAAAAATTCCTTTACAAATTTGTAAGGTAAATCTCTTTTGGAAAATGGCTGCCGAAGACTCTGATAAAATAAATCTGCCGGAGAATATAACTATTGCAAATGAAGACATCACGGAAATAGCCGAGACATCATTTAAAGAAAAATCAGTGAAATCCAAAAGAAAAACTCCCTACTATGGTAAGTGGGATTACTTAATCCTACTGATTTTAGTTTAAATATATTTTACTCATATTCAGGTATTTCAACCTTCTTTTGGTATTCAGAACAACCTGTATTTAGAGTGGTATTCATTTCCACATAGCATACGTTGAGTATTAGATAACTACACAAATACTGACATAAAATTATTCAACCCAATATCTCTTAATATTTGATGATTTGGTTCAGTGATTTTCCGTAAAGTGCGGCTAGTTTGTCCTAAGATTTTTGTGGAATTTTGTAGTTTTTCATTTTTTGCAAATTACTGTTTTGGATCAACTTCTAGTTAAATCATTTCAGCCTTACACTACCAACATTTCTTGTCTTTGCTTCTCTCCTCTCTCGAACTCTGCCTATATATATGTAAGTGTGTAATATATATATATATATATATAAAATCATTTACTTGTTTCACTCATTAGACTACAGCCATGCTGGGGCACCACCTTGAAGAGACTTTAGTCCAATGAATCGACCCAAGTGCATTGTTTTACTTATTTCTAACGGTCTATTTTGCCGAAACGCTAAGTTGCGGAGACATAAACAAACCAACAATCGTTGTCAACCGGTGATGGGGGTCAAGCATGGACACAAAACACACACACATAGATATATATATATATATATATATAATATATATATATATATATATATATATATATATATATATATATAATATATATATATATAAATAGATATATTTATATATACGACAGCTTCTCTTCAGTTTCCGTCCACCAAATACACTCACAACGCTTTCGTCGGCCCGAGACTATAGTAAAAGACATTTTCCCAGAGTGCCACACATTGGAACTGAACCCAAGCGCCATCAAATAGCATATATCCAAAGACCAGTACTTCCGAATTCAAGCAGACGAATGAGATCTCGTATTCCTCCTCAATCACCCACGTGTGACAACGAGTAATTTCCGCAGAAACTGCAGTTTACTATCAGGGAGAGAAATATATTATCAATAATAATAAAGGGTAAAATTAATTAATCAATAAATAATTAATAATTTTACCAAGTAATTCGGTATGTTAAAAGAACCATTATTATGCTCATAATTATAGAATTTGGATCTTTACCTTTTGTCCTACAGATTTACAAAATAATTTTTTGTAACTAAACACTTTCAAACTTCGGACACTGGTAGAATGTGTCATATAAAACATGTTTTACTCTTAGCATTTTTGAGAAAAACTTATATTTACGAAGATATTTCACCTTAAAGTTCTCGTATTTCGGTAATTTCAACCAATCAATGACGTGTATTCAGCTGAATAAAATTACTGCCGTTGTTTTTCAACAACTATCGGTGGTGTATTTTTCGTTTGTCACTGTTATAACATCGTTCGTGCGTTTGTACTGGTTTTAAGGTTTTAGGGTTAAGGTTTTAGAGTTAGGGTTTGGGCTTTAGGGTTAGGGCGTTAGGGTTAGGGTTTTAGGGTTAGGGTGTTAGGGTTGGGGTTTTAGGGTTAAGGTTTTAGGGTTAGGGTTGGGGTTTTAGGGTTAGGGTTAAGGTTTTACAGTTAGGGTTTTAGGGTTAGGGTTGTCATAAATAACAGTGACAAACGAAATATGTACCGCCGGAAGTTCTTGTTGACAAACAACAGCAGTAATTTTATTCAGCTGAATACACGTCATTGATTGGCTAAAATAACCGAAATACGAGAAATTTAAGGTGAAATATCTTCGTAAATATAAGTTTTTCTCAAAAATGCTAAGAGTAAAACACGTTATATATGACACATTCTACCAGTGTCCGAAGTTTGAAATTGTTTGGTTACAAAATATCATTTTTTAAATCTGTAGGTCAAAAGGTAAAGATCCTAGAATTTTTGTATAAGTTTACCGATAATGGTAAAACGAATATATAAACATATATATAAAACGAATATATAAACATATATATAAAACGAATATATAAACATATATATATATATATATATATATATATATATATATATATATATATATATATATATATATATATATATATTATATATATATATATATATATATATATAATATATATATATATATATATACACATATGCATATATGGGTGCAGTAAACAACATGAAATGCGAAAACAAATTAGTTCAATACGCAAACAACGATAGAAACATATGGAGAACAGGACAAGTAACATAAAGAACGACCCTTCTTCAATTATCGGTTGTCTATCATTTCGAGCATAGAACGACAATATGAGCCTTCGAAGACAGTTGCTCCCATAAGTACCAAAATAAAATTTGGGATTTATGGAGGGTTAAAGTTGGGAACAAAAACAGGACAGTGGAGACATACAAGAAAACCGAACGAAAACAAACATGGAGGGTTGTTAGACTAGAACGAAGGTAAAATAGCGAATGCTGGAGAAATATTTTCTGTGACAAGAGAAAATATGGAGATCGGACAATAAGCGTAAGCCAGTGTGAACGGTGGTTCCAGAAATTCCGAGCCTGAAACCACAGCCTAGAAGACGAGCCTCGTCCTGGAAGAACTGTTGAGCTTGATGAAAACGTCCTGCAAACCCTGGTGGAACAAACCCCATCGTAAATGTTGAAGAAGTTTGGATTTGGTCATTCAACCATTCATCGACGCCTGCATGCCATCAGAAAAGTAAGAAAATTGGGTCAATGGGTTCCTCACAAACTTTCTGAGTATAATCGCACGCAGAGAATGAATGTGTGCCCTTCTTTGCTGTCACGTCTCACCAATGAACCTTTTTTGGACCGAAAAGCGACTGGTGACGAGAAATTGTTTCTGTATAAAAATGTCAATTATCGAAGACAGTGGGTAATAAAAAGAGAAACACCAGCTCCCCACGCTAAAGAAGAATATGAAAGGTTTAGTCCACTTTGAACTTTTAAACCTAAACCAAACAATAACAAAGGAGGTCTACAGCGAGCAGCTTGAACGCTAGAAGAAAATCGATCATCTTTGGTTTCACAACGAAAGGTGTTCTTCCATCAGCATAATGCCCGGCAACATACAGAGAGGATGACATTCCAAAGGCTGGAGCAGTTTGAATGTAAAACGATGCCTTATCACCATATTCGCCGGACATTGACCCATCTGATTATCATTTGGACGGAAAAAATATGAATTCGGAAGACGAGGTCAGAACAGTGCTGGAAGAGTATTTTTTGTCACAGACAAGTGAAGTTTGGAAGAGGGGCCTTGCAAGTTTACCAGATAGATGGAAGAGCATTGCAGAAAATTAAGGAGAGTATATGTTAGATTAAAAAAGAAATTTGTTTATCTTAATTTTGAAAAATAAAAATATTAAAAAAACCGCATTAATTGGATAACCCAATTTATACAAACTGATACATACTGATAAGAATATATTTCTATTTCATTAGTTGATTCTTTGAAGATTTCCCTGACCACTGGTTTATATCTGACTAATGAAAGAAATACGAACAACGCCCAAATTGGGGAATAGACAAAAGTATATTATTGCCTATGTGCGAGGTGACATCACCTCCGTGAACAGCAGATGATGACTCGCGTCTTTTTTGTCAGCGGTGAATAATAATAATAATATTAATAATAATAGTAATAATAATAACAACAACAACAACAACAATAATAATAATAAACCAAAGCATTACACACTCAACAAGCTAGAAAACTAAACCATTACACCGTGACCGGTGTAAATTTCATGATAGGTAAAATTCACTGCGGTATATTCCACTAAGGTAAATTCCACTACAGTAAATTCCACTCGGAAAATAACGGTCTATGGAAAACTAATTACACACGCCCTTCTTAAACACTTCTTAACTAATTAGTCGTTTATACCATCGTTACTCATTTTTTAACTGAATTTCACTATACTACTAATTTTTTTCTATTCAGTTTAATTTTGAACCTTGAAACCCTCAACCATGGCAACATTTATAACATCAGAAAAGAACAAACGTAAGCTTTGCGACGAAGAGAATCATAAAGACGAAAAGAATGGAGTAAACAGTAGCAAAACGAAAGTATATTGGTGTTGTGAACGGTTTTACAAAGGTTACCGGGCTAGATTACATACAACTATCAACTCCAGTGTAGCAGAAGTTTTTTCAACGGATTCCCATGATCACTCAGCAAGCAGTGCACACGTTAATGCCCGAAAGACTTAATTCAATGATAGGTGAAGTAATGAGAACAGATACAGTATCTTCACAGGAAGTAATAGCTACTACTGTATAAAATCTCGATGAGGAAGCACAATCATTGTTGCAAACTATTCCTGAACTTACACGTAACATTCGTAACTGGAGGCAGCATGCTTTAGGAATCCCAGCGCTTCCAGATTGCCGTTCAGGGTTTGAAATTCCTGATGCAGTTAAGTACTTAGAAAATGGGTCCTTGATTTTGGTCTTTGACAGTGGTATTGATGACTCGGACAGAATTTTAGTTTTTTCTTAAGTAAAAAGGCTTGGATGATCTAGAAAGTTCTGAAAATTGGGCCTGTGATGGGACTTTTAAGGTGTCTCTTAGTTCGTGATGTCAGCTTTTCACGCTACATATCATCATAGGAGGGTCGTGTATGCCCAGCTATTTGCCCTACTTCCTGGCAAAAAAGAAGCCTCATATCATCGTGTTAGATGAAGGCTTAAGTCAGACGAAAATTGCGCACATTCGACGTGGGGACTCGACAAAAAAGAAAAAGTCCTATCAAATGATTGATGCATTACTAAAGACCAAAGAAGTTAGTTGAGAATTTTCAATCTGAAAATGCTCTACAAATTTTAAGAAATATTGCACGCAATTTGTCATAAAAGAATTTTCTTCAAATATATTAAACTTTCTTCATAACTTTATTTTTATGTACTTGCCATCATTTTAATCTTAATGTGTGAATAAAATGTGATCTAAAATGTATTCATATTACCTATAGTGAAATTTACCGTAGAGGAATTTACCGTAATGAAATTTGCCTAGAATCCCATTACACACTCAACACAATACAATCAGTAACACAACAAAAGGCAGCACTACACCTCAAGGAAAAAATAACTCAATACACTACCGGGAAGGGTTTGCACACTCCAACAGCAAAAAGAACACACAATGCTGCACACACCCCAGCAACACGGAGATGTAGCAGGTGATGCAGTAGAAATTTGCCTCAGTCTACCAAGTAGTAGTAGTAGTAGTAGTAGTAGTAGTAGTAGTAGTAGTAGTAGTAGTAGTAGTAGTGGTGGTGGTGGTGGTTTCAAGTTTTGCTACAAAGACAGCAATTTTGGGGTCGGGGATGAGTCAATTACATATTGAAGCATATTCTGTTGTGTCTGGGGAGAGTCATTCCGTTTTAATGCCTTATTAATTAACACACTCACCAATTCAATTTCTACTCATTTACTTTCGTTTTTGCATTTTTGTATTTCGTTTTTGTATTTGGTTTGCATGATTTTCTTTCTAGATATGAGCAGAGAGATAGGATTAGATAGTATTATTTGTAATGAAACCAGTGGTACCTGCTCTAGATACAGAAGCAAAGACTAGTATGGGATACAGAGAGTCTGTGACAAAGCAAACAAGGTGAAAACATGGTACAAGGCTGCCGACAAATGTCAAGTTTGTAGAGGCCACAACCCATGTAGAACTAGCCCGAAGATTTAGGAAAGCTCTGAAGGAGATCAATCTCAACATTAAGATCGTTGTAAAACCAGTAACCTCCATAAGATCACAGCTATGTAGTACGTACTCCTTTGGGAATACCACATGCACCAATAGGAACTGCATGTTATGTAAAATTAACCCTGGCATTAACAGTAGAACTACAAATGTAGTCTAGAGCATAAAGTGCATAGAAGCTGCTTGTAAAGACAAGAACATGACATACATTGGTGAGATATCTAGAAGCCTAGAAGCATTTGAGACAATATGACAACAAAAAAACAGTCCTCCATACCCTACCAACATACCAAAGACTAACATAAAGGCACATTGGGTCGACTTGACATCCACATTTTATCCAAGCGCCCGAAGGACCCAATACTCAGACAAATACAGGAGTACGTCATCCCAAACAAAACAGCCCCCATACTGAATAAGAGAGACACATAGAAGGTAGTGATACCCCAATACCCACCGTTTATACATACACAGGTAGATTTGTTAATAGGCTGTTATGTAGGCGTATATTGTCCAATAACTTAATTATTTCTTTACCCGACATTAAACATTAATCATTTATAGATATTCTCATGACAGGTAAATATAATTTTTAGTCTTAAATTTAGAATTATAATTTTTTTCTAACATATTACCTTACCTATTGATGCAAATAAGCTAAATATACCTTACAATAGTTTTTTGGAATATAAATCTTTTTTACCCTTTGTCTATAATATTCTACAAAGAATGATATTTTTTTATTTTATTTTTATTTTTTAATTCTTTATTTTACTTTAAAGCCAATCTCTTATCTATTTATTTACTATATTATTTTATTTAAAATATATCTCTATAAATTTCATACTCAGCTTATATAAAACTATACTGGTATATTCACTGTTTATAATATAAGACTAAAATTAAGATTTAATACATAAATTTTAACATATTCCTTTAACTTAACTTTCCTTTATTAATACCAATAATTACCATTTAATAAATAATTATAAATATATGTTGTTAAAGTTAGTATAGAAATATATAAATATGGAATTATTTCTATATTTTCTGTCCCCCTATTGTGTAAAATTTTTGGATATACTGAAAGTATTCAGAAATATTCTTTTTAGTGCTCTTTAGAATAACTCTAAAATGTATGTGTATATACAAATAACATTGTTTATAGTAGGTAAATGTTTGATACTATATGATTTCACTCTGCCTTCCCCATAAGCATTAGCCTGCAAATTTAGCTGCTATAATCTTGTCTGAAGTATATTCTTACTGAACCAAATGGCTTTACTTCAAAGAAATCTCGATTTATGACTCTGCCACTTAAATTGTCTATGTATTTTGCCCTATCCATAAAGGATATACTCTAGTTTCTCTTAGATTTGATAAACCAGTCTATAAATTAAAACTACCCCCACCCACTAGTAAAGCTGAATAACAGAAATTAATCAGTGTTAAGCAGTGTCTTTTTTGAAAAGATCTCAGTTACAACTGTGATGTCGTTGATAAAACATGTTTTTTGTCTATCTACTTATCTTCTTGGTGATTTTGGATAAAAAGGAAAATTATACAAATGAATCCTTCGAATTTAACTAAATTCTATATTTTTATGCAGCTGAAAATTGCTCTACATTTTAAATTGATGTAATGTTTGCATTGTTCAATTAAATGGAGTCGCATGAAACGATCGTATTGCATTACCTCTGGATATCCTTGTTGCTTATTTTGATTATATATATATATATATATATATATATATATATATATATATATATATATATACACGCCTACATAACAGGTGTATATACACAACACATGCAAACACATTAACATAAACACAAACACATGAATATGCAAAATACATACATATAAACGTACCCACACGCATACATGCATACACGCACACGCACACACACTCACATACATACATAAAGTTGGCAGAAATGTTTGACAAGCATTTAGATGCATATATAGACACAATTTCGAAATTTCCCCTAAGTACCCCTAGATACAAACAAAACCTTTGTGGAGAAGAAAAAGAAGCCTTACTAACACTGAAGAATGACAATTCAATCATCCTAAAAAAAGCCGATGAGAGAGGGGCGATAATAATCATGGATAAATACTACTATAAAGATAAAATATTGGAAATCCTACTACTATAAAGATAAAATATTGGAACTAAGACACCCGGAAAAAGCGATAATAAATAAAATCAAAACACTAATTAATGAATACCAAGATTCCTTCACAGACAAAGAGAAAGATTATTTATGCAACTCTGTAATCAAAGAGAGAAATTTCTACGAATTAGCCAAAATCCACAAAAGTCCCGAAATACAGAGAGCCATAAATGAGCAGAGGAACCAATACATAAAAATGCTAAGACCTACTGACCTCAAACTGAGACTAATAGTTGCTGAACCTCAAGCACCAAGTGTCATTTTTTTGACATACTGCTAAAACCTTTATGTCCATTAATCACTTTGATCACTTTGACCGACCAGTCCGTCAGGCGTCCATTTGACACCGCTGGTCCCAGCACGCTGTCCACTCCTCTCTGGATCGCGCCTTTCTCATCCATGTGATCCCAATCGTCCTCCTAAAATCGTCACTCCACCGTCGTGGAGGTCTTCCGGGTG
The DNA here is from genome assembly GCF_006345805.1 of Octopus sinensis. NCBI lineage: Eukaryota > Metazoa > Mollusca > Cephalopoda > Octopoda > Octopodidae > Octopus > Octopus sinensis. The sequence continues at coordinate 78,727,666 of NC_042997.1, forward strand.
GTCTCTTCCGCTCACGCGGGTACCACTCGACAACTGCGTGCGTCCACCGATTGTTTGTCTATGTTTCTCTATGTTTCTCTATGTTTCTCTATGTTTCTCTATGTTTCTCTATGTTTCTCTACCCAGTGTTTGACTACTTCCAGGCACAAAGTGTGGGGTATATTTGTATAAAGATTGGTGACATCAAAACTTGTATGTATGGTACCTTCTGGGACAGTAGGTGGAAGGTGCTAGAGGAAATCTATGCTGTCCTGTATATAGCTGGGTATTAATGGACACGCACGCACATGTCCATTAATACCCAGCTATATACAGGACAGCATAGATTTCCTCTAGCAAATTCCACCTACTGTCCCAGAAGGTACCATACATACAAGTTTTGATGTCACCAATCTTTATACAAATATACCCCACACTTTGTGCCTGGAAGCAGTCAAACACTGGGTAGAGAAACATAGAGGACAGATAAATGAACGCTTCAAAACTGACTTCATCACCAAAGCCACAGCCTTGGTGCTAGATGAAAACACTTTTAGATTCGATAATAAAACATATCGTCAGTTAAAGGGTACGACTCTGGGGACGCAGTTTGCACCCTCATATGCTAACCTAGTCATGGGTTACTTGGAAGGAAAGCTTTATGAGAAAGTAGAGAGAGCCTTTCAACAGGATTACAAGAAATACATCATTAACAAGTGGAAACGCTTCCTCGATGACTGCTTCAACTTTTAGGACAAATAAGATGAGGACCTACAACCATTTAATGATATACTAAACACACTTCCCCCATCCATCAAAATCATGACAGAATCCAGTTGCAATGAATTACCATTCCTGGCTTTTCACATAAAAATACACAACACCACAATCACAACAGACATATTTTACAAATAAACGGACACGCACCAATATTTGAAATCCTACCCTTGCCATCCTTCACACATCAAAAGGAACATCCCATACAGCATGGCAAGACGTAACTGCACTATAGTGATTGACCCTAAAATACGTCAAATCCGACTCAACGAGCTTAAAGACTTCCTAACAAAGCAGAAATACCCCTTAGGATTAGTAAACGAGGGAATTAAAAAGGCAATAAAGCTAAACATTGCACAACTAAGGACACCAAAGAAAAAAATTAATGTGAACACGCGATTTCATATATTAATACGCACAATCCTGGGGTAGCCAACATCTTTCACACCATAAAATCAAACCTACCGATACTTCTACAAAGCCCCAAAATGAAAGATCTGATTGATTAAAAACCCCTTACGAAATAGTTGACGCCAACCAAAAAGTCTCAAAAAACACCTCACATCAAAAAATGAATCATAATTCTTCGTAAAAGAATGAGGCGATAGCAGATGTGGAACATGCAATAACAACTTTAAATACTTAGAAAGTGGTTCCAGACATAAAATTCAAGAGGGGATTTTCGTTCAAAGTAAATGCAGATATGAACTTCAAGACACAGAATCTTATATACTGTATTGCTTGCCCCAACTCCAAGGAAGATTACATTGGCGAAAAAAACAATTCCCTCTGAAAACTTTCAAAATCCACAGATAACAGATCCGACAAGAGGAACTGTGCAAGATTCCACTGAGCAAACATCTAGAAATATGTGGTGAAGGAAAGTTCATAATCTTTCCCTTTTACAAATGTTCAAGAGATGACCCAAAATTTCGAAAAGCAATGAAACTACACTTCATCAAAAAACTTTTTTCAAAATTAAATGTTTGAAACAGAAGCAGCGGACCTACATTTTTTAATAGTAATGATAGTGCATAATACACTATTAGCGTTGTTTATGGATGTGGCTTCACTGTTAATAACATGATACACATCTCTATAAATGATCAGATATGTATTGGATCATCCCATAAATAATACGGTTTTTTAATACTTCTTTTATTTTTCAAAATTAAGATAAACAAAGTTCTTTTTTAATCTAAAATATACTCTCCTTAATTTTCTACAATGCTCTTCCATCTCTCTGGTAGATTTGCAAGACTCCTCTTCCAAAATTCACTTGACCGCGACAAAAAATACTCTTCCAGTACTGTTCTGACCTCATATACAGAATTCATATTTTTTCTGCCCAAATGATTTTGAAGACTGCGAAATAAATGATAATCAGATGGAGCAATGTCCAGCGAATATGGTGGGTGGGGCATCGTTTCCCATTCAAACTGCACCAGCATTTGGAATGTCATCCTCTCTGTATGTGGCTGAGTATTATCCTGATGGAAGAACACCTTTCATTGTGAAACGAAAGATAGTCTAGCGCTGACTTAAGCCGCTCAAGCTGCTCGCAGTAGATCTCCTTTGTCATCTTTTGGCTTGGGTTTAAAAATTCAAAGTGGACTAAACATTTTATATCCCACCAAACAGATAGCAACACCTTACGTGGGTGAAGACCTTGGGTGCCGATGTTTCTCCTTTCCTTGCCCACTGTCTTCGGCAAGGGACATTTTTATAGAGAAACTATTTCTCGTCACCTGTCCTTATTCGGTCCAAAGAAGATTCATTGGTGAGACGTAACAGCAAAGAAGAGCACACATTCACTCCCTGCGCGCGATTAGGCTCGGAAAGTTTGTGAGGAATCCAGTGACCCAATTTTCTGACTTTCCGATAGCACGCAGGTGTCGATGAATGGTTGAATGACCAAATCCAAGTTTCCCTGCTAGTTCCTCAACAGTCATGATGGGATTTTGTTCCACCAGGGCTTGCAGGACGTCCCAGTCGAGCTCTACAGATCTTTCAGGACGAGGCTCGTCTTCTAGGCTGTGGTTTCCGGCTCGGAATTTCTGGATCCACCGTTCACACTGGCTTACACTTATTATCCGACCACCATATACTGCATCAATATTCGTCGCACTTTCTGTTGTGCTGTTGCCTTCATTGAACCCATAAAGCAAAATATGCCGAACATGCTCCTTTGAAAAAAGCTTTGAAAAAATAACAGTTAAAATCGAACTGCACTCTTCAAGACTTATACTAAGAATAAGGACAAAATAAAATTACTACCTGCCTTTATAGCAGCAATTTGATGCAGGTAGTTTATTCCGTCCCCCTCCACTTTTAGTTCATGCAATTGAAAAAACCGCATTATTTATGGGATGACACAATATATATATAACATTGGGGTTTTGACAATTGTTGTTCTTATAGAACTTACAATACCTAGGAAAGAATACTAGAACCATTTTTTAGGAAAGATATCTAATATAGCTACTTGGCAATGTAATTCGTGCGTTTGATTTTATATTCCTAGTTTATGAATATGTAATGTTTGCTCATGCAAAACGAACGGAATTACACAGAATATGTGACCTGGCTATGAATTGTAAAAGAATATACATTCTCATAGGAGAACTCTTTTTTATGTAACTATATAAAATTGTGCGTGAGTATGTGCACACGCATGAACACACAGGTTCTGTCTGTCTGTCTGTCATTTACATCAGGTGATGTCAAATACAGACAGACAGAGCACTTTATTATCATATTCAAAATAAATCAGCTGTATTTGAGAAACTCAAAATGGGTCAGGTTTGAATATTTTTACAGTTGCTTCATTGTTTTCTGTTTTAAGTATTACCTTGTCCTTTAAAACGACAATAAATCTAGTAGCAATTCAGTTTAAATTACATAACTACATACATACATATATGTATATAACTACATGCATACATATATATATATAATATATATATATATATAGAGAGAGAGAGAGAGAGAGAGAGAGAGAGAGAAACAGACAGACAAACTGATAGAGACAGAAACCGAGAGAGAAAGGGGGAAGAGAAGAAGAAGAAGAAAGAAGAAGAAGAAAGAAGAAGAAGAAGAAGAGAAGAGAAGAAGAAGAAGAAGAAGAAGAAGAAGAAGAGAAGAAGAAGAAGAAGAAGAAGAAGAAGAAGAAGAAGAAGAAGAAGAAGAAGAAGAAGAAGAAGAAGAAGAAGGGATTAAAACTTCAGGCAGATATCAATAAATCACTCAGCTTTAGATGAATTTGGTTAACTATATCAAACAATCAGACACTAAAAAATGCATGTAGAACACACCCAAGGTTAATCTTGTATGACAAGATAAATCCTCATATATGACAAGTAGATCGAAATATCATTTAGAAAAATTTCAAGAAAGTCAAAGTATTTAACAACAAAATACGGATAGAGGAAAGTCACATCTTTAATTGTAGAATTCTCCTCACAAAACCGAAAATTGTTTCTGTTGTCAACATATCTAGATATAGAAAATATTGAAATTAATATTTCCAAAAATACATGTTAACACAACGTTTTTAAGGCGGTCCAAAATTTAATTGAAAGTGAACTAAGGAAATATTTCCTATACGCGAACGCATACAATAACAACGCTAAACAGAAATATAATCTAAGAAAATCTGTTTTTGTTTTCAACTCTTGGTGACGTCAGTGGATAACAAAAGGATAAAAAAAAATAAGCATAAGAATTCTATGTTACGACAATTAAAAAAAGATATTTTACGTCACGACAGTTAGTTATCTATTTATCAAATAAAGTAAACTTTTTAGAAGAGTTATGTTTATAATATAACATATGTAAAGCAATTTTAATTAAGAATTGAAATATTTAAAAGCCTTCCGAAATGTGTGGCTCTATTCATTGTAAAATACCCATTAAAATTTAATAAAAGG
>NC_042997.1:78742583-78747583 GCF_006345805.1 Octopus sinensis
TATAGGGTGAATGGGTTGGTGGTTAGGGTGGTTAGGGTGGTTTCAATTCCTAGACCAGGTGGTGCATTGTGTGTTCTTGAGCAAAACAATTCATCTCACATTGCTCTACGATCACTTCAACACCTGACGCGTGAAGACCAATCTGTTCTGAGAACGTCAATTTGATGGAGACAGTGAGTTAATATGCAGCACGAACATTTGATCAATATAAACAAATCAGTTGTGCAGGTCGTTCGGCAAAAACCTGAACTCTCATATGTCGCATTCGACTGAAGAGTCCATCGTGTGTGTGTGTGTGTGTGTGTGTGGTGTGTGTGTGTGTGTGTGTGTGTGTGTGTACACTTTAGTATTAGTAACGTATGCAAGCATACAATTACAGATATAGAGAGATAGGAAATTATATATTTATTCCCATTCATCATATATACTCCGATAACACGAAAAGTGTAAATCTCAACAATGAAAGTTAACTATTGGAAATATACAATAAATTTCATGTTATAGTTTTTATCTTGTATTATAACAGTCACCTATAATGAATTTTTTTAAACATTGTGCTCAACAACCAAATACTTTAATTGAAAGAAAATGAGACATGTTTATATTTGGTGCAATTGACATAAGTAAATTTAAATCACTTTTCTTTTTCAGATTTCTATGTCTTCAAAAATACCTAAAAAATATCAAAGGATGCTGGAATCAAAATAATTTGGTTGAAGCTATATTTAACTAATAACTTAGAGAAATGTTTTACTGATAAGTCTATAAAAATTAGCATTGCAAATATTTAGACAACCTATTCTACTTACAAACAGATTCTGTGAAAATATCAGAGTATGTTCATTCAAATGTGGTATAATGCACATCCGATGGCTAGTTTAAACACAGATATCATACATGTGAATTATACAAAGAATACTCTATGATTAGCAGTAGGTAATAGTCTAGTTGACAGACAATGAAACTCATCTTCTTAAACTCTTGCAGTAATGTCTTCGTTAGTGCCCTCAAATTGCTGTCATCCGACATTGATTTCTCTTCAAGTATTGTGTCTAAGATGGTCTTCATTAGATCGGCCCAGCTGATGTCACTCACAGTAAGGTTCTCAAATTCTTGTCTCATTATCTTCCCTCTTTTTACAATCTTCTCTCTTCGACTTTTTATTTTTTTACGATAATTTGTTTATCTCTTTGTGCTGTTTATTTTATTTTCCTAATGGTCGTTATGTATAGTAATGGACAATAATAAAAATTAGTATTGCTGGTTAAGCAAAAGTTTCTACTCTATGAGCTAAGATACTGATAGAAGAACAGTAATACAAAATAGGTTTTCTAAAGAGTGGATAAAGAACACCAATAATAAATTATTTCCGTGGTGGAGAAAAGGCTATGCAAAAAGGGTGACATTGTGCATTGTTACAATATAGTATTCTATAAAAGAATTTAAGGAAAGCAAAGAAAGTTAAAGAAACACTCTTGGAATGAAAGTATCAAAGTTAACTATTTAATTTCTAGTATACCCCTCACACATACACACATCTACACAAATATATTTCAACGCGAAAAACTGTCGATGATGAGTGCAGTTCTATTGTTGAAGGTCAAGGTCACAGCGTAACAGATACACACGCACATACACATATACATGCATACATACATATATATGTACATCACACACGCGCGCACGCACACACAAACACACGCACACACACATAAGAATCTGATAAAGTCACGAAGCAGAATCCAATTTAGTTATATGTTGATATAATTATTATATTAAGGTAGAAACGACATTTTAATACTTTTCATATCTCACTATCCAGACGTCTGCGGATCCGTAAACGTGACCGAAGGGTCAGGGACAAAGTGAAACTCCTGAACACTAAAGGAATGATTGAAGAAGTATTGAAGAAGCTTTTGCAATAAATACTTGTGCGCGCGTGTGTGTGTGTGTATGTGTGTGTGTGTGTGTGTGTGTGTGTGTGTGTGTGTGCGTGTGTGTGCGTGTATGTGCGTGAGTGTGTGTACATGAGTGCGTGAGTGTGTGTGTGTGTGAATAGTGGAAGGATATTTGTGATTCTGTATAAGTAGAAAGATTTTATTTTTGTTGCTCAAAAGTTGTTATATACTATTTAGCTGGCATTATGTGGTGTAAAAGCTGAGAACTGATAGGCATTGCTCACTTGGGTGAATTATTGCTTATGCATTGCTCTTCGACACGATCCGTGTTCATATACGTCTATTTCCTACAATATATCGCTTGCGACATTCCAGGTTTACTCAAAATAGTTTACGAGATCGCTTGACCTGCTAGGAATATCAGTCAAATACCCTACAAGTAATGCCCTAGTATTTAAAATAGATGATAGGAAAGTTATAGCTGAAATGTCATTGACCGAAACCTTCGTGAACCATCTGTTTTATTTTTAAATGGAAATGACTTTTATTAGCTATAACATAACCATTTAGTAGATGTTTATATAAGTATATACATGCATATAGCATTTTATATACACACACACACACCCATATATATATATTTCTATACACACATACATATGTGTGTGTGCGCGCGCGCGTGTGTGTGTGTGTTTGAAATAATAACCAAGGTGGTTAGCAGCAATTTCAAAACCACCAAAGAAATAAATCACCGTCACTAAGAGTGAAAAGGATGCAGTGAACACCAGCATTGGTAGAAACAGGAGTTGTAGACTCCCTTAGCCAAAAATACACGTGGTCCCTTTGTAATATATATTATTATATATATAATATATATATATATATATATTATATATCTATACATATATATTTACGCACATATTACATTATATTATTACACTATATTACATACATATACATATACATATATACATGCATATATATACATACACACACCACACACACATATATACATATACACACACACACACACATATATACATATACACACACACACACACATATATACATATACACACACACACACATATATAATATATAATATATATATTATAATATATATATATATATATATATATATATATAGAGAGAGAGAGAGAGAGAGAGAGAGAGAGAGAGAGAGGAGAGAGAGGAGAGAGAGAGAGAGAGAGAATTTGACATGTTTTCGGCTCAACCAATCTGAAGACGATATTTTGACTTGAAAGAATAAATTTGTGTAAAAGAATGTTATAAGTAAGAATATGCATAAATATTTCCGAATCACTCACCTTGCTGTAAGCTGGCCTGTACAGTAATATTATAAGGGAAAAGATTTATTTCTTCTAGTTTCGTTCAACCGTGGTTTCAAGTAGCAGACATAGCATGGACATCTGCCAATCATTAACCAATTTAAACTTAATTATTGGCTCGCTTGCAGATTTTGGTCGGAAGCCGAACCGTACTAATTCCAAATAAACAGAGCGTTTGACTATTTAAACAAATTTAGAAAGGAAAAAAGAATACATCACAAATAAAATTGTTGTAGTTAAAAGAACTATTCTTGTTAGAGAAGAGTGGATTCGAAGTATTCTGTGATAATCTGAATTAATTGTAGAGATCTAATGGGCTGGACCTTTTTTGTAAGGAAAGCTTGTCTATTTAAATGACTCAATATTACAGATATTTAATTTCTTCAGATTGAAGATAAAGGATGTATGTATGTATGTATGTATGTATGTATGTATGTATGTATGTATGTATGTATGTATGTATGTATGTATGTATAAATACAACTGGTTTCTTTCAATTTCCGTCTACCAAATCCACTCACAAGGCTTTGGTCGGTCTGAGGCTATAGTAGAAGACACTTGGCAAGGTGATATGCTGTGAGACTGAACCCGGGACCGTGCAGTTGGGTAGTAAGCTTCTTACTACACAGTCACGCTTGCAGCGGGTATATTAATAAATCAATTTTGGATATCAGTCATCAACTTCAAAATAACAGTTCTAGAGAGCAAAGCAGTCGTTTACACCCAGGAAATAAAATTATTGAATTGCCTCAAGATTTAGATCAGCGTTTTATTTAAATCTTGAGACTAACATCTTATTTCTGACTTGGAAAGTAAACTCCTGAATCCAAAGAAACAGATGAAGATCAGCAATGAAAATAATAATAGTAAATCGGCCTTGTTTTTCACCCTTCACCCCAACCGAACTCACTGATACCCAACAAACTCCCTTTTGTATAGAAGGCGCTTTGAAGTGGGATCTATAGTATACTTCAGGATTTTATAATGAATCAAGAACTAAGAGCGTTTCGAGATTTTGGTTACAAAACAATCTAGTGAATTAATCACAAAATTTTTGTGGGTGTGTGGTGAGAGGCTTGCTTCCCAACCACATGTTTCCGGGTTCAGTCTCACTGCGTGGCACCTTGGGCAAGTGCCTTCTACTATAGCCTCGGGCCGACCAAAGACTTGGTAGACGGAAACTGAAAGTAGCCCGTCGTATATACATACATATATACATATGTGTGTGTACGTGTGTGTGTGTGTGCGTGTTATTATGTTTGACCCTCCCCCACCGTCGCTTGACAACCGATGTTGGTGTGTTTACGTCCCCGTAACTTAGAGGTTCGGTATAAGAGACCTATAAAATAAGTACTAGGCTTACCAAAAATAAGTCCTGGGGTCGATTCTTTCAACTAAAGGCGGTGCTCCAGCATGGCCGCTGTTAAATTACTGGAACAAGTAAAAATAATACATGCATATATATATATATATATATATATATATTATATATATACATGTATATATATATACATATAATATATATACATATATATATATACATATATATACATATAGATATTATATATATATAATATATAATATATATATTACATATATATATATACATATATAATATATAAAACATTATTGGTGAATTGAAGAAATGGAGCTGAACGCAGATTGAACAGAAATCGTTTTATTTCATTCTACACGTGTTTCGAAAGGCACAAATTACCAAAATCCGGTTGAATAATGGGACCATATTGTGTCT
>NC_042997.1:78752583-78790083 GCF_006345805.1 Octopus sinensis
GAGGATGCTTACAGCCTTTGCAATGAAATGAAAAGAGCGAAGGGTGGCTGTGCGCAGGATGGAAGAGGCAGCTGAAAGAGCTTCTTGCTGGTTATAGAACAAGAGAGATGAGTTAAGCTGGAAGCCAGGAGATGAGGAGCAGTCATTTGGCCACCTTTGCTGACCCACCAAAGGAAGGATGTTACGGTTCAGGGTCGAAACCCCCGATGAACGTTAGATGCCGTCTGATGACATCAGCTGCTCTTTTTTAGTATTATTAACATAACACACACACACACACATACATTTATATATATATATATAAAGTCTTTGTTCTTCTCTAACCGGAAAATCCTCCCTCTCATCATTTATTTATTATATATGAATCAGTTATATGACTAACCAATATTTTTTGCTTCAAACTTATCCAATCAAAACTTGATATATAAATATTTCCATAGTATAACGTTTAGAGCTTTACTAACTTTCTTTTGTTACATAACTGCACACACACAATCACACATACAAGAACTCACAGACTCACACACACACACACACACACACACACACACACACACACACAAAGGGAGCACAAGAGTGATATTTGTAACCATATTCAAGCAACATTTTTTCACACGAAATTGTGTATCACTAATGTTAGCATGCCATTCGGAGTCGTCACAGTCCAAATAACCTGCTATTAGCAAGTAGAGATTATACTGTGTTTATTATAGTACAAGTACAGTACCCTCAATACCCGGATATTGTATCAAAGTAACATTAGACAGAAAGATGTGATTTCAGAAAGAGTTAGCCGCTACATCTAATACTTGTAACTCTCACGTTAAAGCTTTCTTGTTGGTTCAAGTATACGTGTGTGTGTGTGTGTGTGTGTGTGTGTGTGTGTGTGTGTGTGTGTGTGTGTGTGTGTGTGTGTGTGTGTGTGTGTGTGTATAATGTGGGTATACACATTTGGTGTAAAATGGTATTACACAAATAAATAGATAGGTTATCTAGAAAATAACCTATCGCAGAAATATACGTTAACACAGAACGCACTCCATACTACTCGAACCACACGCAGTAGGTACGATATGCAGTATTCACTGTTCAACTACCGACTGTTAAACCAACACACATCGAACTAACACGGTAAACCAACACGGTTTGTTTAGGTGTGTTAGCACATCAAATGTATCATAAAAGACTTCCACCAGATTTTCGTTTCTTGTGGCCGTTGACTCAGTAAACCCTATTTTTAGTTGATTTATATGTCTCTTATGTTCTTAGTTATGATCTTTTACCAAAAATAGCACTTTTCCAATCTTTTTAGTAATCACTCCGTCTTCCCACATTTCTTTGCCGTTTTTATACATTTTAAAGAAAACTTCGTCATCAATTTTGAAAAATTTTGTATTATATCTATTGTCCGATATTTTTCTATATTTTTTTCACCCGGTAACAACTTGTTGAACACTGATCTAATCTTTCTAGCGAACATTAATTCTGCAGGTGACATTCTAGACGGGGTATTGGGATTTTTGTGTCACTCGATATACCCTCAAAAACTGTTGAAGTGCTAGATCATCCATTATTTCGTTGTTCATTTTCTTTAAAGCCCTCTTAAATATACTGACAAAACGCTCCGCTTGTTCATTTGACCTAGGATGATACGGCAGAGTGGTCACATATTTGATACAGAACATTTTACAGAATATTTCGAACTCATTTGTAGTAAACTGAGTTCCATTGTCAGACACAATGGTATCAGGAATACCATATCTGGTGAACAATTCATGTAAAAACTTACTGTAATCGAAGACGTTGGTTTTTCACACTTATGTAATTCAGACCACTTAGAAAAACTGTCAACCACAACAAGGTAGTGTGAATCGTTAAGTGGACCTGCGAAATCAACATGCAGTCTGGACCATGAAATATCTATTTTTGGCCATTGTTACCATTTTGTGGTAGGTGATTCTGTTGTTAGAGCACAGCCTCTGTATGCTCTCACTAATTCTTCAATCTTTCTGTCCATTCTTAGCCAATACAGATAGCTTCTCATCAACGACTTCATTCTTGACCAATGTGAAATTCTTTTAGTATTCATTTCTGTGGTGTGGGCAGCACTACCACTCTTCGTACGTACATTAGCACATTATCACTAATTGAGAACAAGTTCGAATTCGTGCTGCGTTTTGCAAAACATATATTTGATTTCTCTTTTTTCAACATTCGGAATTCCTTCCAATTTTTTTCTTAATAAATTTATCATTTTCCGCTTTTAGTTTGATTTCTTCTAATGTAACTGGTAATTCTCGTACAACATTACATAAAATACTTTTAATTTCTTTTTCTGCTCGCAACGCTGCGATCACGGTATCCTCAAACGGTTCAGTATTTTTTTATATCAATCTTGATAAACAATCAGCGTGTCCTAATTTCTTGGATAGTATAAACTCCATCTTGAAATCATAATTTAGTAATATAGTACCCCAGCGTTGCAAGTCCCATATATAGATAATAACTGACGATGGTCAGTCTGTAGTCGGAAACATCTACCAGGTAAGAATCTATGAAATTATTTTACGGCGAAAATAATCGCTAGAGCCTCTTTTTCAATTTGGCTGTAATTTTTCTCTGCTGGTAGCAAACACGAATCATGGGCCACGGTCTTCATGTTACCTTCCTTGTATTTATGTTGAATTACTGCTCCAATACTCTACTCACTGGCATTTGAAGCTAATACTCCAATGCAGGATCAAAATGTGTAAATGACCAATCTGACGTTAATATCTTTTTAATTTCGTGGAACACCTTCTGACAATTTTGACACCAATTCCATTTTACATCTTTTTTTTTTTAGTAAATTATTTAATGGAGCTCTTACCTGTGCGTATTTAGTCTATAAATCGGATAATAGTTTGCAAGCCCCCAAAAAATTTGTAAGATAGATATATTTATCAGAGGGGGTATATATTTTTAATCGCATTTGCCCTCGACGTATCTGGTCGACGACTATCTTTATCAAAAATTTGTTCAAAGTACTTAATTTTAGGCAAAAAAATTCTCACATTTCTCCTCACCCAGTTTGAAACCGTAATCTTTTATTTTTGAAAAACACATTTCACATGCTCGACATGTTGATCACGGCATTCATTTTTAATTAATATATCATCCAGGTAGGCCATCACGAAGTCACACTCTGCAAGCACCGTATCCTTCACTTGTTGGGATATAGCCGGAGCAACTTATATGCCAAACGGGAGCCGGTTAAATTTGTACAGACCTTTATAGGTATTAATTGTTAACAGCTTAGTACATTCGTCTTCTACTTGTATTTCTAAGACCTAATTTCGAGAACAATTTACCACCATTTAGCTTCGATAATATTTCCTCTGGGCTAGGTAATGGGTAGTTATACTGTCTTAAACATTCGTTTAGTCCTGTCGAGAAATCTGCACATACACGAATTTTATTGTTCTTTTTTACATACACTGTTAGAGACACCCAATCTGGTTAGTCGATGTTTTCAATCACTCCCGTTTATTCCAGTCTGTCTAATTCCTTATTCAACTGTTCCAGTGATGCAAACGATACATTACGTTTGGGTTTGAAAGCAGGTAATGAAGTTTATTTTACCTCGTGCAATCTTCGAGGTTTCCTGTAGTGTAGGTTTCCCGATTGTTCTCTATGTGTTTTCATTAATTAAAGTGAAGTCAGTGCCTGTATCTAATTGTAATTTTACATTTGTATTATTAATTTTTACATACACAAATTTCCTTTGAGTCTCGTTTGTATTTCCTATCACTGATAAACTGTTTACATAATTTTTTCTGATGAACCGTTTTCTAGGTTTTGTTTATAACCTTTTTTACCATGCTTGAAGCATTTTCGATTTTTATAAGGACAGTCGAATCTATAGTATAATTCTCCTCATCCAAAACACGGGTTAATTTTCTACTTTTCATTTCTTACTTTCGGTCGCACCGACTGCATATGAAAGCAGTTTCTCACTTCAATTTGTTCTGTATCATGCCTTAGATTTATTATTCTCTGGCATTTCTTAGATATTTCTTGTAATGTTAGATTCTGATTCTGTTCTAATTTTGTCAGAATTAGGATACGAATTTCCCCATCTTTCTTTGCCGTTAAACCTTGCACGAAAATTAAGCATTTAAGCATATTTGGTGTTACTTCATTAATTTTAAATCTCTTGCATTCTCTATTAATGATCCCAGCGTATGTAAAAAATCTTCGTTCTCTTTTTTGTAATATTCATGTATTGCCAGCGTATATTAGATAAAGAGCCTTTTTCTCTGAAGATCTTTGATAGAATATTCACCGTTTCTTCATAGCAGATTTCACCCCGTTTCTTAGGCAATATGTAATTTCAATATTTCTCATGTTCGGCCGGGGCTAACTTTCTCAACAAAAGTCAAACTTTTTTCTTGTCTTGCCAGTCGCAGCATTCTTCTCTAAAAATCTCCTCATACCTTCTAAAGTGAACAGAGAAAGTAGTACTCTTTATATGCGAATTCTCCGATCGAGTTGCGACCGTGTCAGGGGTGAAAGAACTAGATGTATTTTCTGTTTCTTTCTGTACCAGTTGCTGTTGCTTCTGAAATTCCAACAGCTGCTGTTGTCTTCTTCTTCTTCTTCTTCTTCAAATCTGGACTCACTTCATTAGCCACAAAGAATAATCTCTAATTCGAGCCTACTCTAAGCTACTAAGAATGCGTGTGGTAACTTGAAGATCCACCAACCACACTCGATAGACTGGCGGTTGCACGGGCGCGAAAGCTACGTTGTTATCCTCATTCCGTAAACGGTGGCTTTTAACGGGTGGAGAGCTGAGCCATCCTGGGGTACAGAGGATTCGCAATCTAGACTAGGGTCTGAAAGTTTTACCACATCATAGTGAGTTACACTATGGTTCCTCTGCTTTGTGGCAGAAGTAGGAAGAAAGAGTGAGAGAAAGTTGTGGTGAAAGAGTACAGCGGGGTTCACCACCACCACCCCCGCCGTAGCCTCGTGGAACTTAGGTGTTTTTGCTCAATAAACACTCACAATGTCCGGTCTGGGAATCGAAACCGCGTTCTTACGACCGCGAGTCCGCTGCCCTGACCACTGGGCCATTGTGCCTCCACTGCTGCTGTTGTTGCAGTTGTTGCTGCTGTTGTTGTTTCTGTAATTGAATTACCGAAGCTAGTGAACCTTCCATGTTCAAGCAAAAGTCGGTCCAGCATGAGCTTTGAATAATCTCGTCGCCAAAAATGTAATGACGTGGGTATACACGTCTGGTGTAAAATGATGTTGCACAAATGAATAGTTGGTTGTGGTTATCTAAAAATAGCTTATTGCAGAAATATGTTAACATAGAATGCACTTCGTACTACTCGAGTGAGACGCAGTAGGTACGATACGCTGTATTCACTGTTCAACTATCGACTGTTAAACCAACACACGTCGAGCTAACACAATAAACCAACACGGTAAAGCTAACACCCGTCAACTATTTCCTTTAAGCACTCACGTTTTTACACAGAGGGGACAGCACAAGGACAGACAGAACACCACAGTGGGGGCAAAAAACACAAAACGAATGAAAATGAGAAAGATGTTATATAATAATGAAAATGAAATGGCTGCATGAGCCCCACTCTCATGCAGTAGCATTTGAACGTTTTTACGCACAGTTTATAATCTTTTCTTTTTTCCTTTGTTTTTTCCATTATCATCGTTTATTTTAAGAAGCAATTTTACTTACCTTTTTTTGATATCTCATAAATGGTTCCAGTTCTCTTAATTCCACCACTGGCGTCAGTTCGTCAAACTCCACCACAACTCCCGGCGGATCAATGTCCCTTCCACACATTTCTTTTAACTTGTTATATCTATCTTTATCAATTACAATAGCCTTCACATTTTTCGAGTAAATATCCGTAGGCAACTTAATCCGTATAATAGATTTTAATTTCGTTATCTTTCTCTCAATTGTTGTGCTCTTAGCGTATGTAACGAAATTCCACCTGTGCTTTTTCAGCTTTCTTGCTTGTTTACCTTTTCCTTGCTCCACTCTCGGCACCTTCTCTCTGTCTTTATCTTCTTCCATTTTAGTTAGTGTCGCTGTTTCACCTTCATGCTGTTGTCTTTCTATACCGCCTAAATCTTCTTCCTCCACTAGTATAGTTAGTACCCTTGCTACTGTCTCCTCTTTCTCAAGCTCCTCTTCGAGCTCTTCCTCAAGCTCCTTCTCAACCTCCTTTTCGACATCCTTTTCGATCTCCTTTTCGAACTTTTTCTCAATCACCTTATCTACTTCTTTTTTCTTTTTCTGCCTCTCCGGCGGAGAGTTTACTCTTTCTTTTCTTTTTCGTTTTTTTAACTACTGTGAATGCTTCATCTATTATTGCCGCCTCTTTCACATCATCATGTACCACTTCGTCCACCTTCTCTTGCTCCTCAAACTGTTCCATTTGTTGTTCCTTCTTTTCTCTCTGGAGGCACCTCACCTTCATATGGCCTTTCTCGCCACATAGGTAGCATATGGGAGGCCTACCCTCCACTACCACTCTCAGCCTCAAATCTCCGGGTAAAATCACCTCCTCCGCAATCCCGTCCAGGTCACTCAAACCCAACTGCACGTCCACCTCCATGCCATAACCCCACCACCCCAACCTTCCGGCTCTCGTCACTTTAAGTATTTTGGAGTCTTCCTCCATGTTAAACATTATGGCTGCCACCAACCATGTTTCATCCATTTCTGGGGACACCCCTCCCACTCTCACCCCGGCAACACGCCTGCCATAGTACACCGCCAAAAGCACCGACTCCTCCGTCGTCATGGCCACAGTGGGATGCTTCGTCACTTCGTCTTCAGTCACGAATCGCACTTCCACTGCGCCATACCCCTCCTCCTGTGATAAAAGTGGTGAACTTCTTAACTTCTTTCAAGCACTCTTCAATATCCTCGATAGCTGCAACTTCGATTCTTCTCGATGACACATTCAGTGTTTCAAATATTACAGTTCTTTTCGTTACACCGTTCGTTAAATCTTCCGGTGGCGCCAACTTCAACGTATTGCCTTCTTTTTTCAACAATTTCTCACCTTCTTTCAGCTTCCTCGGTTCCACCTTCACCTCGCGAACCTCCAAAGTCTCAGAGTCCACTCCTCTGCCAGTTGCTCTCACACAACTGTGACCTTTTGCTGGTACTTGTTCCATCTCTCCTATGAATGGGCGGAAAACAAGCACAATCTAACAATATCGTATGCAAACAACAGTCACAGTAATTTCAACAATCAACAATCGTAGGTACACCCACGAGGGGAGACCTTCAACAAATAATCAACAATGTGACTCACGTCTAACAGGGATCAAAAATGATTAAACCAACCAGAAAAAAACACACCATCAACTACTCTCCTGGCAGCTCATTCAGTTATTTATTGTAATCGGCTAATTTACCTTCAGTTACGTGGGGGTGTTCAATATTCTCCAATAACAGTGTGTGTGTGTGTGGTATTTATTTACATTTTTTGAATGCAGTTGGTATATGTTCTGTGGGATATGGTTTAATTAAGCAAACGTTTGTTCATAACTCTGGAGTTTTCATTTGCAAATGTTGCTGAAATAATACTGATGCTTTGTAATAAATTTAATGTATTTATCATTGAATACTATCTGGGCAATGATCTGCTTATAAAGTGGTGATGAAACAATTCAAATCATCTATAGATTTTTATGGTAACTACATATATACTGATATAGATTTAAGTCCGGAATCTGCCGAATCGAGCAGTCCTTACTGGTGAGGCTACGGAAATAGCCAAAACTGGCTGATCAGTATAAGGAATCCTCAACCGGTGTTTTCGAGCGATTACAATACCTGTTGATTTATATGCATTCAATTATACGCTTTAACTACAATATTAGAGCTTTGTAGCTCTTATTTCTAAGCACATTGCGCACGGTTGTCTATATTAATTTTTTGTAGGCACATTAGCGATTCGCTAAATTATCTATAGATTTTTATGGTGAATACATATATACTGATAGAGAATTAAGTCCGAAATCTGCCGAATCGAGTGGTCCTTACTGATGAGGCTATGGAAATAGCCGAAACTGACCGATCACGATCGGTGTTTTCGGGCGATTACAGTCCCTATCAGCATATATGTATACAATTATGTGTTTTAACTACAGCATTAGAGTTGAACAAATGTATAGGCTGAATAAATGTATATGTATGGATATATACGTGCGTGTTTGCAAGGACCCGGGGACAGGGGTTGAGGTGGTGCACTTGCACCCTCTAAAGATTTTGCGGATGCAAAATCAGAATTTGCACCCCATATACATACCTTCGCCAGGTTTAGAAAATAGTGTCTAAAAATTGATCTGTAAAAAGTTTCAAAACAAGAATAAAGGACAAAAATAAATTACAAAAAAAAAATGCCCGAAATGTTTACTGACGAGGATGGTCTTAAAATTCACAAGGAAATTCCCTAAGAAAGATATATTACTGAACTAAAGCGGTGTCAACATAAAAATTAAAAGTATATCTATAATAATAAATGGCAACTTTGTGTGTTTGGGAATTTGTTACTTTAGCTCCTCCGAGACTATCCAACAGACCTCGATGAAACTTAACACGTGTGGGGGGGGAGGCTTATGTCCATGCGGTCACTTACGCACTTGGAATCTTTTTTTTTTTAAATCGATTTTTAATCAGCATCGATTTTTCAAAAATCGTAAAATTTCGGCATTTTTCGTACTAGCCATTGTGACATCAATTTGACAGCTTCTAACGCTGGAGATGTACTACGGTATCAGCTGTTCACTACCAGTGAACTAAGGTAACATCCCTTATTTTTCGAGCACCATCCGCTGTATTCGAGCGTGCCAAGCAGTGCTGTTTTCTGCAAGTGCTCCACCCTTATTGCAGCCCCTATTTGTTCCATGTACTTCTCAAGATTTTTACTCACTGTTCCCAAGGCTCCGACAATTATTGGTACTACTACCACCTTTTACAGCGACCACAACTGCTTAACCACCCAAGCTAACCTATTATTGTTATTATTATTATTATTTTTATTATTATTATTATTATTATTATTATTATTATTATTATTATTATTATATGTTTGCCTTTTGCTTTGTATTTGTACAAGTTGACTCCAAGTCTCACCCAGAGACCTCAAGAGATAACAAGTTAGAAGTTCAAGGTGGTATTATTACCAAGATGCCATATATTTGGTTTTGCACAAAGTATTGTTCTAGAGAATGTTTAAGAAAACATTAAAAAAATGTATAAGGTTGTTTTAAAATATGGGATTACATAGAACAGTATTTTACGTAGGATATAGGTAGTTCCCAAGAGCACTATCTCTTGAATTTCTGCCATTTTGGGATTTTCTGGTATCTGAGCTAGGTCGGAATCAGCCCCGTTAGCTGTCATTCCTAGGGCAGCTATGATAACAGGTGTTATTTTAGTCTTGAGGTTCCAGATTTTGCCGATTTCTATTTCAAGATCTTTATACTTGATTACTTTTTGGTAGGTCTTGACAGATACATTTGTGTCGACTGAGACAGTTATATCGATGAGGAGGCACGATTTTTATCTGAAGTCCTTCAATATAATGTCTGGCCTATTCGCATCTATCTTTTGTAAGTTTGAATGGTGAAGTTCCAGAAGAGTGAGATGTGATCATTTTCAAGCACTGGAGGTGGTTTGTATTCCCACCAGTTTTTATCGTGGGGCAGGTCCAAGTTTTTGCAAATTACCCAGTGAATATACTGTGCTGCTCTATCATGCCTTTTGAGATATTCTGTAGGCGCAAGAAGACTGCACATGGAGACAACATGATCGATGGTTTCATTTTGTTGTTTACATACATGACATGTTGGACTACTGCTGTTCTTTAATATGTTGGCATGGTAGTTCCTTGTAGGTAGGCATTGATTTTGGGCTGCTATGATAAACCCTTCTGTTTCTGATTTTAAGCCAGAAGACACTAACCATTGATGGATAAGGGCTTTGTCAACATCGACATTATTAGCTCTCTTTGGGTATTTACCATTGAGAGGTTTTTCTTGCCATTTATCAGTAAGAATATCTAAGGCAGCAGTTTTAGCACGGGTTTTCATACGCTTAGCTTTTTCTGTGTTTGTTTTCAGTACGTCTAATTTGGGGATTTGTTATATTTGGAATCCACCGAGATATTCCTTTGCCTGTTTTGTTACTGAGTATGATGCTTTCTTGTTTTCATGTTTTAAGACTAGTTTAAACATCCAGTCATCAGAGTTTTTCAGGTAGGTGTTTAGGCCGATTGTGGCAATCATTATTAATTCCAGTTGTAAAAGTCCATGGCCACCCTCTTTTTTTGGCAGGTAAAGTCGTTCTATATCTGCCTTAGGGAGGTGCATTCTATGCATTGTCAACAATTTTCATATTTTTTCTCTTAAGATTACATATTTCAGTAATTGACCATATTATTATTGTTGTAGTTATTTTTCCTTCTTTCTTAAAATTTTCTTCCGTTTCTCGCCGAGTGTTTTCCGTACGCCTAGGGCAGAGAAGCTCATTGTATACATTCCCAGATTACACACGCAAATTCACAGGTAAAATATGTATTTAAAAAATTAATGAATAAATAAATTCATGAATGGATGTTGGTTTCACAGCGATAATACTCTTCTCAGTACATGAGCCGTTCCAGTCAACACGATTTTTTGCACTTCCTGTAGGGATGGTAAGCCTGGTATCATTTTCAAATAGGTTTCAGTACCTTTTTTATCATTCCTAGAGATCCCACAATCACTGGTACTGTAGTCGCCCTGAGATGCCGCATTTTTTCAATTTCCATTAGCAAGTCCTTATATTTACCTAGCTTGTCAAATTCGCAAGGAATACTCATGTCAATTAACAAACACATCCTTTTTGTCTGATCCTTTATGATAATATCCTGTTTATTAGCTTTTATAGTTCTGTCGGTATGTACGGAGAAGTCCCACAGAATCGACACATTTTCTCCCTCCGTCACAGCTTCAGGATGGTGTTTATACCATTTGTCAGCGGTTTTGATTTTATAATGCCGACATATTTCCCAGTGTAAATACTGGCCGACTCTGTCATGTCTTGCTTTATATTCTACAGGTGCTAAGACTCTACACCCTGAGATTAGGTGGTCTATTGTTTCAATCTCACCGTTACAGAATCGGCATTTTGGGTCAGCTCTAATTTTTATCCCATTGGCTTGGTAGTTCCGGGTTAATAAGCATTGGTCTTGAGCAACTATATGAAACCTTATTATTATTATTATTATCATTATTATTATTATATTATTATTATTATTATTATTATTATTATTATATTGCCTTTGCACACCTTCTAACGCCGGAGATATACTACAATGTCAGCTGTTCACTACCAGTGAATACAGGAGTATTCGAGCGGCTCCAAGCAGTGCTGCTTTCTGCAAGTGCTCCACCCTTATTGCAGCTTCTATTTGTTCCATGAGTGAGAGTTGTTTAAGGATATTGAATGAAACACCAGTGAGGTGAATTATTTAAACCCCAAAGAACACCTCTCAACACATGGCTATGATGCTCCCCAATACTTCTGCTTATGATCAGAGATGCACACATCGTCAACCATCAAGAAACATGCTCAACTGGTTAAGATCAAACAACTGACTAGCAAATCTGTGCTATTGAGCAGAATATTTGCTGTAGCACATCTTTTATATTAAGACAAAACATTGTACATGATAACACTTCCAGTCAGTTAAGAACAGAAGTCATGAGAGCAGATGTCTGGTACTGCATCAGGGCATTTATTATTATTATCATTATTATTATTATTATTATTATTATTATTCTGTTTCCATTTCTTGCCGAGTCTCTCACTGACAACTAGAGCAGAGAAACGCACTGTATACATTTGTAGGCCATTAAAATAAACACACCAATTTGTTCATTTACAAAGTCATATGATAGAAAAAAAGGGGAAGAAAGACAGAGAGAAAATTTTTTAAATAAAAAGTAAACAAAGAAAATAAAGGGGAAAAGGAAAAGAAAATTCACAGCGACAATGCCTCTTCTCAGTACGTGTGACATACCAGTTAAGACAATCTGTTGAACTTCCTGCATGGATGGTAAGCCAGGGATCATTCTTAAATAGATTTCAGTTCCTTTTTTTGATCATTCCAAGTGCTCCTATTATCATTGGCATTGTAGCTGTCTTGAAACGCCACGTCTTTTCGATTTCGATTACCAATTTTTTATATTTTCTGTGCTGATCAAATTCTTTTACCGAGATATTATGGTCACAGGGTATGCTCATGTCAATCAATAAACAGACTTTATTATTTTGGTCTTTTACAATAATCTCTGGTTTGTTTGCTTTGATTGTCCGGCATGTACATAATGGAAAGTCCGAAAGAATCATTACATTGTGAGAGTAGTGCTTGTACCATTTGTCAGCAGTTTTGATTTTATATTGCCGACACAATTTAGATATTGGCCAACTCTGCCATGTCTTGATTTGTACTCTGCAAGTGCTAAAACCTTACACCCAGAGATTAGGTGGTCCAGTTTCAATCCCATCTTTGCAGTGTCGGCACTTTGGATCTACACCATTTTTCATTACATTAGCTTGATATTGTGTCTGTATATCTTTATATATTTTTTTTTTCTTTGGCAGGCAAACTTGTTCGAGGTCTTTTAAATCGTAAAAGACAACGCCGACTTCATCGTCGACAGCTCATATATAAAAAATTCATGAATTCTGATGATTTCCGATCAAAAATGGACAACGAAAAACCAGATTCAAATGATACTAATTCGGAAAGTTTTAGTATGCGGAGGAGTGCTTCGTACAGCGAGGCACTCAATGATATCAGTTTTAATGTTAGTGAACAATCTTCCAGTGTCTTTCCTAATCCGAATGTTTCTTACGAACTGAAAATATCGTCGGAGATGCGCGCATCCGCTGCCACACTAAGACAATCGACAGATGAGTTGCTTCCCACAGACGAGACTAGAGATTCATGGGACAACAAAGTCCAGTATTTACTAGCTGCAATCGGTTTAGCTGTCGGTCTTGGTAATGTCTGGAGGTTTCCTTATCTAGCTCAAAAGAATGGTGGAGGTAAGATTTCCTAATTTCTCAAGCAATTAAAAATCACATTCCGTAATTTAAATGTATCAGTATACACAGTAATCTCTTTTAGCGACTAAATATTTGTACTATCAATTTCTATGTATAACGACAAAGACAATAATACTGCTGCTTATATCATTCCAAGTAAATTTTTGCAGTGTCAGTTCTGATAAAAGAATATTTACAATCAACCCTTCTATGAGAAATAGCCAAGATTAGACACAGACCTACTTAAAAATCAGAAAATCAACAAGAATACAATAGGATCATTTCTTGTTTGTTTACATCCCGTTAAACCTAGTTTAAGTAATTATTTCAAGAGTAACTTGTTACGTAACATTGATTTTCTACCCCATGTTTTATTTTATTAATTTATATACACTTTTGAAGAACGCTGTGAAATACTATTGATTTACTTCATTGCAGGTGCTTTTCTACTTCCTTATGTTATAATGTTGTTTGTAGAAGGTCTTCCGATATTCTTTTTGGAAGTCGCTCTCGGCCAACGCATGCGAAGAGGCCCAGTCGGTACATGGGATCAGATTTCTCCTTATTTAACAGGTATTGGTTATTCGTGTATAATGGTATCCTATATAGTTTGTATTTACTACAATACAATCATATCCTGGTGCCTTTATTACTTTGCACTCAGCTTCCGCTCGGAACTTTTATGGGCAAAATGTCCAAATGAAACTGCAGCTTCAAAAGAATGTAATGTAAGTTTTTTAGTCTTATTTTCATTTTCTTTTTCTTTATTTGGAAATATTACATTAGATAGATATCATAATATAAGAAATCATCTTTTAAATTAATCTAAATGGTGACGACATTTCGTCTAAACTTTAAAAAATCCAATTTCTGTATCTTCTATTATTGTTAGAACTCATACGTCGTAGGTTCGTAGGTTATGAATAAGTAAATGTGCGGACTCATACATATTTAGTTTTGCTATAAAATTTAGTTCATGAGTATCTTTTCGGCAGTTGATAAAAGCAGCTGAGCTATAATAATCACCGGTAGTTTAAAAGGGAGGGGTGAGCCAATTGGCTCAATCCTTATTTCAAGCTGCCAATTTCGTTTCTGAGATCCAATACATAGAAGTATAAGCCCATGTCTTTATATATTCTCTGTTAATAAAGGTACAATACAACAAAAGTTTTTTATGATCTTGTCTTTTAACCTGTTGAAACAGTAAATTACACCGAGGAAACACTTAGCTTAATTTAAGGTGTGGACTCACAGATAATTTTAAATATCGTTTCCGATAAATAGGAAAAGCTTAGAATTTACGAAAGTGGATGGAAAAAATAAAAAGTTTTTGTTGGAAACTTTCCTCTTGGGGAATTTCTTCGCTCTGCCTATGTTCCTTTTGTCGCTACGCCGTGCGCCATGTCACCCTCTCAGAGACCGCCTCCGTAATTTCGATAACACCATTCAGCAATGTGTCAGGCTGGTCTGCGATATTAGTTTTGACAGCGCCGGCTGGCAACAGGCCAAACTGCCTATTAGATTCAGTGGTCTTGGTCCTCATACTACAGTGGCCTATCTACCGATCTATCTTTACTCGGTCTCTTCTAGCCGCACCCTCATTGGTGAGATACTCCACGGGATGGCCGGACCAGATGTCGTCCAGGGAGTGGAGTCAGTCCAAGATGATTGGGCTACTGATAGCGTTACCATGCCCCAGAATACTGATGTCCAACGCAACTAGAACAAAATCGGATGCAAGTCCACCTTCGACCGGCTACAGACATCACTAGACCAGCATCATCCCGCTTGCCACCGCTCCGCCTCGCCTTCCACCGTTCCGCCTCACCGCCAAATAGCGGCACATGGCTCAGTTCGTCTCCCTCTTCATCTAACGGCATCCTTCCTTTTATGTGAGCCGCACAAATGTAGCTGCAGAGCGGTAGTAGAGAAATTCTCCATTATCCAACAGCCTTAAC
Organism: Octopus sinensis; assembly: GCF_006345805.1. Taxonomy (NCBI): domain Eukaryota; kingdom Metazoa; phylum Mollusca; class Cephalopoda; order Octopoda; family Octopodidae; genus Octopus; species Octopus sinensis. Next base: position 78,767,677 of record NC_042997.1, read on the forward strand.
GCAAAATAATTCCCTCGACACGTCTCTGAATGACGTAATCAAAAGGGGCCATGATGCAGCTGTCTTCCCTTGAGCCAGCAGGTTTGGACCACGAGGAAAGTAAGCACCCCGACAGAATAACCCTGTTCCTATTTGAGGGAGGCAGATCTCGAGTCTGGCATACGACAGGGAGCTACACGTTCCCCGATTCCAACTTCGCAGTATCAGCTGCAAACCCGGGTGTCGCTGCCCAGTGCGTTGAGGAGAGAAGATTGAAGCCTGGCTAGCTGCTATCAGTTTGTGCCGGTCGTCATTAAGACGTCAGGTGTAGGACTCTATACTAACGGTTTCCTCTGCAAAATAACTGCGGCCCGTTGGGAAAATGAGCCCCGCGAGCTGGAGTGGCTACTGCAGCGAGTGTCGCTGGCTATTCTTCTTGGCAACGCCATCGAGATCATTACCACGGAGCGCAGCTCAGCATACCATTTGTTTCTGGGGTATGTGGTTTGTCGCTTCTCCACCACCATCTTCTGCTATTTACCTCCGCCTCCTTTTTTCATCCTTTTCCTTTTTTATGTCACTTTTTCTCGTTTTTTTTTTGTATTTAAATGTTATAAATAAATCTTAGTTCAATGGTTACGCGTAATATGAAAACACCTGTAACTGATATACGCGTAGCTCAATGGAATTTTCTTTGTCCGATACAACTTTAATCAGTTCTTCCTCTTTAACGAATCATCTAATTTTCTCTTATGGAGACTTATTTTCTAAAAGATGAAATTTATCTAAAAGTCTGCAGTCACAATTGATAATCAATAGATAATAGACAATTGATAATGCATAGAGGTAGGTTTAAGGTGGTAAGGTACGTTTTTTTTTTCTTTTTCACTCTTCATCTGCACTGCAGTGTGATAATACTGCCCACTCCGTTCTATGTATGTTCACCACTCTGAGTAGCGGTATCATCCATCATATCATTAACGAGTTTTTTTACTTGTTTACCGTGCCGGGTTTCAGCATCCCATTCTAACTAGGTCAGTATGTACCAACAATATCTCAATTCCGTAATCGCCACTTCAAATTGGAATTATACTAATTAATATTGTAAAATAACAACGACCACTTTATTAGAATGCAGACCTTTGTAGTTAAGAGGTTCTTCGCAACTTCGTAGTTCAGAGTTTGATCTCGGGTTAACCTATATTTCATTCGTGGAATTAGCTAGACGAAAACTGAACAGAATCTTATTGTATGAATACGGGTGTTATTGTTGTTGTTGTTGCTGCTGATGTTGTTATGCAGTGTACTTTTATATTCCAAATCTTAGCGGTCCGTGAAATAAGTAGCAAACTGAAATAACTACTGGATGGGTTTGATATTAAATCAGTGCCTCAGTATGGCCATAGATCAATGACTGAAATCTTAACGGAATATATTTCCAAAAAGTGACGTTCAATTAAAATGTCTATCACTTATCATTCCTAATATAACGTATTTTAGGGCGGTGGTTTACTTTATATTTCACCCTTCTAAAGTGTTTGCGATAATTAGCAACAAAGTACTGGATCTATATAATTGACTATACCACTCTCACAAAATTTGATCGTGTACTTATGTTAAAGATCATATAATATTTTGTTCTGTAATAATTAGAATCCATGCTTGAAAAAACAAAACCTAGTAGCATACATCATCACAGAGATAAGTCTTTTCTCTAGAAGATGTAGAAATAGAGGAGAAGGCATTCTGTTACCAGAAAATGTGAGGAAAGAGAAGGCGATGGTACGTGACCAACATGCCACGTGACCAATGGAAAACTCGCGGACAACAAATCAAGAAATCAATGGACAATTATAGAAAACACATTGTTATATTCTTTGTCATTTCCTTACGCTTTCATGTTGCATGATAGTTGCACTTTAATTTAAGAAAGAATATTGATAAACAAAATAAGTTGAAAGAGATGATCAATAATATCATGAATTTAGAATTTATTTAGTATTACTAGTAAGCTTGTTTAAGTGTCAATATATATATATATATATATATATATATATATATATATATAGGTAAGCAGAGTTAGCTGTAGGAATAACCGTCTAAGGGATAATAGTATCCGTTCTTACTATCGGTATCATTTACCTATGCTATCCCTAGGCATAGGTAAAGCAAGCACACTATGCTTAATAAACAGGAATCAAATTTAAATAAGCAGAAAATGGAGAAAACTTTTGATCAACAAACGATGTTGGTAAAGTTTTTTGATGATCAAAAGTTTTCTCCATTTTCTATTTATTTAAATATATATATATATATATATATATACACATACATAGCTATATCTGTGTGTGTGTGTGTGTGTGTGTGTGTGTGTGCGTGCGTGTGTATGTGTGTGTGCGCGCGCGCGTGTACGTATACACACACACACACATCTTACTGATCTTTCTTTGCAGCTAGCAGGACCGAGTGCGTACTTTTGGTACAGATCAACTTTAGATGTCTCTTCATCCATTGAAGAATCTGGGTCACTACAGTTACACTTAGAATTGTGTCTGTTCTTCGCTTGGTTAATAGTATTTTTGTGCATGATTAAAGGCATACAGTCTTCAGGAAAGGTGAGTTACAAGTCAACGTATTTTTCTCTAAGATATTTGATAGCCAGAAAACTACAACTACTACTATTACTACTACTACTACTACTACTACTACTACTACTACTAATAATAATAATAATAATAATAAATAGTTTCAAATTTTGCCACAAAGGAAGCAATTTTGGGGGTAGAAGATGAGTTGATTACATCGACCCCAGTGTTCAGCTGGTACTTATTTTATCAATCCCGAAAGGATGAAAGGCAAAGTTGACCTCGGCGAAATTTGAACAGAGAACGTAACGACAGGCAAAATACCGCTAAGCATTTTGTGCAGCGCGCAAACGATCCTGCTTGCACGTTGCCTTAATAATTATAATAACAATAACAATGAAAATAATAATAATAATAATAATAATAATAATAGAAATTAGGGAAATAAATAATTAATTAATTAATGATTAGAATTCCCAATCGCAGGGAAGTCCACTTAGGGTGGATTACTCTGCCATACTTCTAGTTGCTTTCTTTCTGTTTAGAAAAGTATACTCAGAGTCGATCCATTCATTCTCACCAGTGTTGCCACTTTCTTCCACCTTTAGATAAACACACTTGAAGGCAGAACCTCTCTCTCTCTCTCTCTCTCTCTCCCTCTCTCTCTCTCTCTCTCTCTCTCTCTCTCTAACTTCATCCTCCTCTTCAAATGATATTTGAAGAAACTGATGAGAGCTTGGCCAGAGAGGGAAGTACATGTCTTCAAATCTTTCAGATGAGTCCACCACACAGCTTCTTTTGCCACAGTCACTAAGCAGAGAAAGATATGCATGCCTTCTCTCCTAAAGGAAGGTGGTTTGTCGATCTTCACTTTACACTTTACAGCCTGAATTCGTCTTACACGAGACAGCAGCTGTTCCACACAAGCCCACAACTCTCTAATGCAGGAACACTGAATTATTGCGTCCAGGACGGTTTTGACCCTCCCCATGCATCTCGGGTAGGTTCGGCTGTTAGCACTCCCATACCCGAAGAGCTTGTTTCGAACAGACAATGCTCCCCCATACATACACACACACCTGTAGACTTTTGGAAATTGTCCTTGATCTTCGACCCGAAAGTCCTCCAGAAAAGACTGTTCACGTCGATGCTAAGAGTCAATTCTAAGCCATCGTCACCCATACCCGCAACTGTTGGGTTATTTTCCCGCTAACGGTTTTGTCCAGCTTGTACAATGCAGTAAGCCCCTAGTGACATTCTAGATGCCAAACGCCCACGCTTGGTCTACGTTTGATCCATGACTGCAGCTCCGTCAATGAGATGAGATGCGGAAAAAAGTGTCACACGAAGGACACCCTTCATCTTTGTTTTCGTCGCCGTCGTTCACACCATCGCAGTGATTTAGATATTTCTGCAGGTGCATCAGCCTCAATGCGTGACGCTGCATCATCAAAGATGGCATCCCAAGACCACTGCAGTGTGGATGTTAACAGCAGGTGGATTTTCTGACCAGCAAAACTTGTCCCTTCCATGAGAATCGAAAAAGCAAGCGCTCCAATCTGGTCAAAGTTCTCTTGGGACGCTTTCGTTACTTCCGCCCGGCCTTTCAGAGACAGCTTCCTTTCTGCTCATTTCTGGGTGAGCTTAGCCACCCTGGCGATGACCTCTTCCCAGTCCCTATTTACCTGGAGATCTGGTCCAGAAATCGTCGTCAACCCACTTGGACTTGCCTCTACAATATCACCACCACAAAAAAATGCAGTACACACTACCCCGCCAGCCCAAAGGTGCAACAAATGATGTAATAGAAAGTTGCTTGAAACTATTAGATGTCGAAAAATAATAGTGGTGATGACGTTGGTGACAAACGTTACTTTACCTCAGTTTATAAGAGACAGGAGTTTCCGAAGAAACTCTGACTGTAACAGCGAAAATGAAGCTGGACCTTTAAGGGAAGGACTTTCGCTCGGCAGTGATTTAGTAAAAAAGCAAACTGGACCAGCGAAGAAAACAGGATAGTGATGCAGTGCTACTTAGAACCTTAAAGAAGGGGCTATAGTAAACGATTGTTAACACTCTGGGTAGAGAAGGGTATGTTTAAAGTGACTGAGCAGAGATTAGTAGATCAAGCTTATGCTATTAGGAGAAGAAAGTGGAACACAGAATTGGAGGTAGAAGAGATCACAAAAGAACTGGAAAATATAGACCAGGCAATAGGAAAGACAAACAACAATATACGAGATACAGCTCAAACCAAAGAAGAAGCTAAAGGAAAAAAATAATAATAGTACTACCAATAAGGTAGGGACAACTGGCACCAGAGACACAAATGATTTAAGTGAGGAAGATCAGAAGACTTTAGATGAGTTGCAGGAAGTAATGAGAAAAGAAGTAAGAAAAAGATTGCCGGCATTAAAAGGCACCAACAGAAGGAAGCTGCTAGAAATGACTAGGAAAGTAGATTCTGTTATCAGTAGGATAGATACTAAAAATATAGGAGACACTAACTTATTGATCTATACAGGAGAGGCAGTAGTCACTAGAAGATTAGATATCTCACAGGGAGAGATTAAAAAATAGCAAATGTGGAAAAGGAGAGTACAAAATAAAGTGAAGACTTTAAGACAAGATCTAAGTAGAATAGAAACCTAGAAACTGAAAAAATTAGGAAACACAAGATGCAAATCTTCCCTCGAGAAAAGATACTTAGTCAAGGAGAAAGGATTTGGGACAGTCATAGAAGAGTTGAAACAACATATCATAGTAGTAGCAGGCAAGCTCTCCAAATATCAGAAACGAATAGATCAATATCAAGAGGATAGATTTCGCATGGACGAACTAAACAGCTTAGACAGAAAGACAAGTAAGATGCTAACTAGATATGGGTCACTCCACCCAAAAAGTGACAAATACAGACTGTATGACGCAAGAAAAAAGAGAGGGAAGAGGACTTATTGGATGCCAACACAGCATTAGAGCAGAAGAAAACAACATAGCATGGTATGTAAAAAATGCCACAGAACCGCTATTATTAGAAGTAAGAAGGTCAGGCTTGTGTAGGATGAAAGATTGCAAAGATAAAGTACTATACAAGCAATTGAAAACGGATGAAACTGAAAATAGGTGGGTAAAGAAAAGAATGCATGGTCAATTTCATAGAGATGTTGAAGATAAGACAGACAGAGAAAAAAGGTGGCTGTGGATGACTAAAAGTGATTTAAAACCGGAAACGGAGGCTCTAATCTGTGCTGCCCAAGAGCAAGCACTAAGAACAAACTACATAAAATACAGAATAGACAACACGGCAGAAAGTGATAAGTGCAGAATCTGTGAACAAAACGATGAAACCATAATGGCATATTACAAGCCAATGTACGCCACAAGCCCAGAAGGAATATAAGAGACGCCACGACAATATAGCAAGGATTGTCCATAGGACACTTTGCAACAAGTATGGACTTGACAGAGCAAAATGTAGGTACGACCACAAACCTGAAGGCATCGTCGAAAATAGAAGTGCAAATATCCTATGGGATTTTATGATTCAGTGCGACCATGAGATAGAGAATAGGAAGTATAGTCTTAATTGAGAAAAAAAAAACTATGCTGGATCATAGATATAGCATGCCCAGCTGACAACAAGGTATGCGATAAGGAAGAAAGAAAAGTTGAGATATATGACAGGTTAGCTTGGGAAGTTAAGCACTTGTGGTCGATGAAAAAGATAGCAGTAGTACCAATAATTGTCAGAGCCCTGGGAACAGTGAGCAAAAATCTCCAGAAGTGCGTGGACCAAATAGGGGCTATAATAAGGGTAGAGCACTTGCAGAAAACAGCACTGCTTGGAACCGCTCGAATACTCCGAAAGGTGCTCGAAAAATAAGGTGTTACCTTAGTTCACTGGTAATAAATAGCTGACACTGTGGTACAGTGTGTGTGTGTGTGTGTGTGTGTGTGTGTGTGTATGTGTGTGTGTGTGCGTGTGTGTAAGTACGTAAATATGTATGTACTCGTGTATTTTCCATTAGAGTTGGTGTATTAATCAAAGACCACATGTATTATACACACACACATACACACACACATACATATATATATATATATATATATATATATATATAGGGAGATTCACGAAAAGAACAAAATACGAAGACAGGTGGTGTAGAAAACAAACAGATGTATTAGGAATTGAAAAAGTCTTTTACGTTTCGAGCCTATGCTCACACACACACACACACACACACACACACACACATATGCATACATACACGCACACATGCATACATACATACATACATACATACATAAATACATACATACATACATACATACATTACACGATGACTACCTACTCGAGCATGATCGTTGCTCACGAGGTGTCAGTGCTGCCCGTGCAACGGTTTTAAGTCGAGTGCGGCTTGCACACCACCACGACAATAATATCAAGAAGACCAAGGACAAGCCAAATGCAAGATATCTGGCTCAGTAGGGCAGTGGGTTTTATATACGAGTTAACCTTTTCCTAAGGGGTATGCCTTGTAGAAAACTAGGAATCCAACATTCTCAGTGGGTCTACTATGCCCGCGGAAGCCAATCCGAGAATTTCTACACCCATAATAAATACATACACATCTGTATATATAAAAGGCAGGATGTGTGTGTGTGTGTGTGTGTGTGTGTGTGTGTGTGTGTGTGTACGTGAATGTAATTTATGCACGTCCACAAATTAGCACGTATGTCGCTCCAATTTTAGGACATTCGTCACGACCCTAGCTGTATTTTCGTCAAATCATTTTTACCGAGGCACCCGCGGGTAGCGGTAAAAATCTATTTTCAACCTTAACTTTTACCAATTTTGAAGTTTGCTATCATGTGTTAAGTCTCTACTTGCCATGGCGAAGTGAAAATGTGTATGTGTGAGGGAGAGAGAGAGAAGTTGTGTTGATGTATGTGCGTGTGTGCGAGGAAGAGAAGTTGTGTGTTGATGTATGTGTGTGTATGCGTGAGGGAGAGAGAGATAGAGAGAGAGAGAAAGTAAGTGACAGCGTTCACCAAAAATAAAAATATAAAATGTTTTTTTTTTCTTAAACACGAGATATAGTATTCAAATTTAGGATGTTTTTGAAAGACGCTATATTTTATAATCAGATTATATATACTTTCTCACACAATTGAAATATATTTATTTTAAATCATTTATTTATTTTAAATCGTTCATCTTTCTCCCCCACCTCGGCATACACATTACTTTGGGCGCGAAAGAGTTTTGCTTTTATTTTACGCCGAGAAAAAAAGTGTTTTGTTGAGACTTCATTTATTTAACAGCATAGAAACAAAGAGGTAGGTAACAATTTGTCAGTGAATTACACAATATAAATGGGTAAAATTTCCGAGGCTCCACCACACTCCACCCCGTTTCTCGGACCACAAAAAGGGTTTTGTAGCATATTAGGAGGCCAGAGTAGTTGATTCTACGCAAAAATCCGATTTTTTTTTCTTAATGAAAATCGTGCGAGTGTTATCTAAAAATTTGCCTGGTGTTTTTCATGGTAAATTTGAGATTAAAAACAAATGTTTTCCATATTCTTAATCTCCGTATTTTCCCACGTACATTGAGAAATAGATGGGGAAAAGATCAATGGGTATGGGGTGGGGTGAAATTTCCGAGGCTTCCACCACACCACAACTCGTTTTTCGAACCACAAAAAGGGTTTTGTAGATTATTAGGAGGCCAGGGTAGTTGATTCCACGCAGAAAAATCTGATCTTTTTTTCTTAGTGAAAATCGTGCAAGTGTTAATCTAAAAATTTAATCTAAAACCTTTTTTCCATTCATTTCTGTTTATGAAATTCTCTGTATGTAATTTTGCTTTCTCGGTGGTCAAGGCAAATGATGACTGGCAAAGCAACAGTGACCTAATGCTGACATTGGATACAATGACCTGATCTACAATAATGCGCTGATTAAAATCGAGGATGCTCAGCTCAAAATGGGTAGGGCAGCGTTAAACACATTCGGTTTGCCATCCTCATTGCGACAGGATGTTGACACACTCCGACCAAAGTTACTTCTGGAGTTGTCGTATGACGCTGGTGGCCTTGCGGACTACCTGAGAGTAAATGAACCGAAATTGCTCCCTGATGTGTACGAAACTCTCGTCAGTGCCGTTGAAAAACAGGCGGGTGGCATTTTTTCCACGATGCTGCTAGAGGTACCGGCAAATCCTTTGTAACACAATTAATACTTGCTAAGATTCGTCGCGAGAAACAAATTGCGCTAGCTGTTGCTTCCTCGGGAATCGCTGCTACGTTATTGCTGGGAGGTAGGACGGCGCACTCGGCATTCAGGCTGCCTTTACATTTGGTGAGGGCCGAGGTTTCAACTTGCAACATTGGCAAAATTTCAAAGGAAGCTGAAGTTCTTAGACAGTGCCGTCTCATTGTATGGGACGAATGCACAATGACCAGTAAGGGTGCCCTTGAGGTACTAGACCGGTCACTGAAAGGTATCAGGGATTCTACAGCTTCTATGGGTGGTGTAACTCTATTGCATTCAGGAGATTTCCGGCAAACCCTTCCTGTCATCCCTAAAGGGAACCGGGCTGATGAAGTGCGTGCATGCCTAAAGTCATCCACGTTGTAGCTCCAGGTTAAGACCTTAAGCCTAAGCACAAATATGCGTGCGCACCTGCTTGGTGATAGCACGTCTGTAGTATTTGCTGAAGACATTTTAGCCCTTGCAGAAGACAAGGTCCCTAGGAATGATAGGGGCGACATATACATTTCTGAACTGTGCAACACTGTGGACAATCCTTTCGATCTTTTGGAAATAGTGTTCCCCAATCTGGAAAGTAATTATGTAGACATCAATTGGCTCAGTGAAAGAACCATCCTGCCCCAAAAAACGTAGCTGTCAGTGCTATCAACGACCAGCTCATAAGCCGAATTCTGGGTGAGGAGCGCATCAACAAATAGATTGACCGGACCTCTGACCCCCAAGACATTGTCAATTACCCCTTCAAGTTTCTCAACTCATTGGAGCCAGCAGGGCGTCCACCTCACATTCTTAGGCTAAGGGTTGGATGTCTAATTATGCTAATTAGAAACTTGCTTCCGCCTAAACAGTGATACGGGACCCGCTTAGTAATCAATTCTCTGACACCCCACTTGATTGAGGCCACCATTGTTACAGGGTGCGGGAGGGGTGAAAATGTTTTTATTTCAAGGATGCAGACATGCCGTTTAACTTCCGCAGATAGCAGTTCCTGGTGAGACCATGCTTCGCCATGTCCATCAACAAATACTAAGGCCAAGCATTATTGGTGGCAGGCATCCATTTGGGGTTTTCCATTCAATCAGGATAAAAAAATTGATAAACCGATTCCTTATAGGATTTCCTACTAAAATTGGTTACACCCCATTTTCAACCATAACTTTTACCAATTTTGACATATTTTGCTCAAACTTGATGCCAGCATTACTTAGGACTCATGGGATCTTTGAATGCTTTAAGTTCTCTAAAACAAAAATCGATGAGTAGAAACAATTGATAAACCGATTCCTTATGGGATTTCCCAATCAAATTGCCTGTAACCCATTTTCAGCCAAACGTTTACCGATTTCAACGGATTTCGTTCAAATTTGAAGTCGGTGTCACTTATTTTGGTTTGAAATAAAGCGCTTGATCACTTAATAATCCTAACTAATCCCGGGCAACGCCGGGCTATACTGCTAGCATATATATATATATAAATACACACACACACACACACACACACACACACACACACACACACACACATATATATATATAATATATATATATAATATATATATATATATAGCAATAATAAATCTCTGAGCGAGGTATAGATATATATATATATATACATATATATATATATATATATATATATATATATATATATATATATATATATATATATATATATATATATATATATATCCACACACAGTGATAATACTTAGAGAGAGGGAAGAGTGAGAAAGAAGGAGTGACTGAAACAGGGAGAGCATCGGCCGGTGTAGAAGATTAGAAAAGAGGAATGCTCACTATGAGAATGAAAATTACATACTCGAGCGCGCACATTCACATACACACGCACACACATACACACGTACACACACACATACACATACACGCACACCTACGCACATACATTCTTGTTTGTCTACGTGTACGTGTGTGTTTTTATTATTTCTTCTCTTTTCCTTTCACTCTCTCTCTCTCTCTCTCTCTCTCTCTCTCTTCCTCTCTCTCTCCCTCTTCATCCTTGTGTTTCAGACGACTTGTGCTGATCCCTTTCAGGTACATTAAGTTTATAATGACACAAATTAGTGTTACTATAAACAGTTTAGTTAATTAGGTGATACACGCATTGCAGTTCAAAGCTGACTGATCAACTTCGCTTTCCATTCTTTCAGTATCGATAAAATAAAGTACTAGTTATGAACGGGATTAGACTAGGATCTTATGAAATTTCTTCCGACCACTTGATATAATTCAATTTTTCTCTAGATTATTTTCAAAGGTACTTTTGATTTAGTTTTGTTCTAGAAATTAATAAAATTACGAGCATTTAAGTTATGTCATTTTAGCCAATTGAAAGCCTGGTGAAAATTTCTACTGTAAGTGTTAGATTAATATAGGTCATCCTATTCACTTCATTTATTTTTGCATTAAAGTACTGAACTTTCTGACACACTACGTATGAATCGTTCTAATAAAATCGTTACCAGCTTTGTGGTTTGCTCGGTAGGCAGTTTCAAGTAATTGTCTTCAATAAAGTAAAAAAATCTAATCACTCGATGTGATAATAATGTACAGTTGGTATTCAAGCTCGGTACACCATAGTTGAACTAATGTTCTTTACTCGGCAATTACTGGAAGGAGTGTATGAAACGATCACTTCTTTCTATTCGTATTCATATGTGTACGTGTGTTTGTATTGTGTATGCCGTATTCTAAATCAAATATTATATAAATAGATAAGAAAGTAATACCTCTGCTGGGTAATAACAGTCTTCTTTGTATGATTTCATTTTAACAGTTTTATAAAGGTTTTACTTCTACTTTTACCACTCTGTTGTTCAGATGATGATTTCCTTCTAGGACAAATATGACTAATTGTGTACATTAAATAGTCCAGTACTTTTTAAAATTCTGCTTCTGCAATGTGAGAAAATAAAACTGTCTTTCTGTGTGTCATTAACGTTATATTGCAAAATGTCTAGTCAGACTTGTTACCATCTAAGCCAGCCCTACTGATTTGACAGAAAAAATCGCACGAATTTACCATACTTTTTAATTTTTTACTTTACTACATTTAGTATTTGACGGACCTAAAATAACCTTTAAACACTTATGGTTTTTACTGTTCTAAGTTGAGGGACAGGAGTTTTTAATTTTTGTCAATGATTATTGTCGTACGTGGGAAATGAAAAGACGTTCACCTGCCTTCCTCTCTCTCGTCTGCGCTCGTCCAGTAGTAGTCACTCCGGCGATCCTGCCCTACCCTCTCACCCAGTAATAAGCAGCTGCTGTCTCCAACCCGTGAGCGAACTCCCTGATGTCTGTTTGCAATGCCTCGGCCGGCCAAAAGAAGATTACCCTTTCTTTTCCTTCCCGAACTTCCCTTCTCACGCTTCCTCTTCCAGTCAGTCTCTTGATCATTGACATCATGGCCCTCTTCTTCCGGCCCATCCCCACATTCCCCCCGCCCCAATCTCAAAGATCACCTCCTCACTTCATATCGAAATCTACTACCCACCCGGGTGGGGGCTTCGCACGTTGTGATCTTAAAGTGGGAACCTCATTCTTTTCCTTTACTCTACAATCATCATCAGACGAAGCGACAATTCTGCGAACATCCAAGATATGACGCGGCATTCCAGCCACAGAGATGTTGTTTTTGGAATTGACAGACGTCACTATTTCTCTGTTCCACTGAATTCTGCAGCATGCCTTTGGTGGTTTGACCCAGACTTCATCTCCCACCTCCGCAATGCCAGGCCCTCTCTCTTCTACAGGGCATCTCGATGGTTTACTTAGATACTGCCATTCATATTTGAATATCCCTCTATGTGGCACAGACTCTTTGGCCTGTCCTGATCGGGCGACATATTGTACCAGAACACCGCTCCCGGCGGCGAGACATGTCACCTCTCCGCCATGGCCTTGATCGTTCGATGATGTCTCTCCACGATCCCATTTCCACTCGGCCTGTATGCCGCTCTGTCAAGCACCTCCTCCAGCGCCTCCGAACGAAATGCTGTGTTATTGTCCACCTCGTTTAGAATACGTGCCTTCTCGTCCAGAGTGCCTGTCCTCAATTCCTTCCAAATGGCCATCCTGCCCGGCCCACAATCGACCATTGAGAGATACGTCCCCTGCCGGTAGTGTGTTACATCCACTGCTAATCGTCCCCAGTTGTGCTCTACCGAAACGTTTCCCTGCTCATGCACACCCGAGCAGGATCATTGTATTGACACCTATCGCAGTACCCGACCACCTCCTGGATGTTCCGTCTGGTAACATCGGCGTCAATCCTCCTGGCGAGATACAGGGTCCTATCCACGCCCAGATGATGCATGGCATGCAGTCTCCTTAGCTCGGAGTCATTTAACTGACACACCGCACCGTGGCTACCCCTTGCTTCGATTCTTCCAGCTCCCCTAACCAGGTCTTTTTTACCCTGGTTAGAACGTCTGCCTTGTTTCTCTCTGAAGGCACAAAGACCACATTCAGCTTCAGGCTGAACTCGCCAATCAGCTCCCCTAGAATCCCTAGGCGGCGTTTCACTAGCATTTCTGCAGCCCCTTTGGTTCGCACCCTCTTTCTTTTTTCTTTCCTCCCCTATTCCTTTTGACTAATAACATTCTCCTCCTAACGTACATATCTATTCTCTTCTCTCTATCTACTTACTCCTACCAGTACATTCTCAAATTTTCATTCATACCACAAGATCCCTTTGAATGAACAGCACATGGAATTTATGCCTCCACACTATCCACTTGTAATAACAAAATATGAACTGCTACCGGAATCTACATACCATAGACAAGAAGCATTTCTACCCATTCGACACAGCAATTGATAACTGTGGTGAAATAGTTAGATTCTTCTACACACACACACACACACATATATATATATATATATATATATATATATTATATATATATATATGTATATGTATATGTATATGTATATATATATATAAAGGATTACTAAAAATTAGTCCCATTTTTTTGTATCCATTTTTATATACATATGGTGGCGTACATACACTTTGGTGTTACTCTCTCTCTCTCTCTTCTCTCTCTCTCTCTCTCTATATATATATATATATATATATATATATAATATATATATATATATATATACATGTGTGTGTGTGTGTGTGTGTGTGTGTGTATCAGATTGTGACCGGAATAAATAAACGAGTGATCTAAATTCGACAATAAAACTTTGAGAAAAATCAAGTAATAGACCGCAGTGTAAACGGGGTTTATTAAGCAAAAATTATTTTTGAGAGATCTTTTCGGCTGCTGTCAGAGAGTTCGTATTTTTATCAATTTCAAATATGGTTAGCTTTGTATGCTAATCATGAAAATGAAATTCATTTTTGCCATAAATTAATAAATTATAAGTTATTAGCTTTTGTGTAAATTTAGCCAATCGAAAGCTACCATTATACACATGACCGTAAATTTCACATTTGTGTCTATTTCCATATTAACAAGCAAAGCTGTAGTCTTCCCTGCTTTCATTATAACAAGGACGCTGTACTTGCACGTACTTTGACACTTTCACCACCGCAACTCCACTACAAGTTTTGACGAAAATCATTTCGTAGCAGACAGCCATCACGCAAAAAATGCCGACTTCCGATCGCTGTTTTCTGATTGGCTAAAACTGATCAAACCTTAAACCTCTGTAAGAGTTTTCTAAATTTTTTCTGGAATAAATAAATCTCAAATTCGGATTAGCTTGAAAATTTATGCCAATATACCAAAGTTTAAAATATTTGTTACTTAAAATTTCCAAATCTGTGGCAGCAACTGAAAGGATTCCTTTTGAAAAATGCTAATAATATATGTTTTACTTTCTACATGTTTCCCATTTTTTGCAGGTTATCTACTTTACTGCTACATTTCCATATGTTGTTCTGATAATATTTTTTTTCCGCGGAGTTACGCTGTCAAACTTTTATGTCGGCCTTAAACACCTGTTTATACCAAAAGTATGCTTATCTTTTCTATCTAAATTTTGTTCGTGATTTTCATAATTGTTGATAAGGACAAGAAATATTCACAATACCGTAGATCACATTCAGTTAAGATATGCTCTTCAAAGTTTGGACAGTCAACTCAGATGGGAAAACATAAGTTTACGTTTTCCTGACTGAAAGAAATGAATGTTCTTAAAGGGTATGAATGATACATAAATTAATCTCTCTGTGCAATTTTGTGTATGCTATTAGCTGTAATATATAATTACGGTTACATATATAAGTGCCTCTATGTATACATACATAAGTTGTCGACTTATATGTACGCCGAAAATTGCAAATGTGCAACTTACATACACATATATATATATAGTAGTGTGAAGGCGCATGGGTCAGTGGTTAGAGCGTCAAGCTTACGATCGTGAGGTTGTGAGCTCGAATCCCGGACTGGGCTGCGTGTTGTGTTCTTGAGCAAGACACTTTATTTCACGTTGCTCCAGATCACTCAGCTGTAAAAAGGAGTTGTGACGTCACAGGTGCCAAGCTGTATCGGCCTTTGCCTTCCCCTTGGATAACACTGGTGGTGTGGAGAGGGAAGGCCGGTATGCATGGGCGACTGCTGGTCTTCCATAAACAACCTTTCCCGGACTTGTGCCTGGGAGGGTAACTTTCTAGGTGCAATCCAATGGTCTGTATCGTGACCGAAGGGGGTCTCAGATATATAGTAGAATTGAAATTGCAACGATTACTAATCGGTGCAATTGAAACATGTGTTGGTCTTAAAAGGCAATATATAATTATAGATTTCAAGGTAATGCTATAGCTACTTCGGAATAATCCTTGTTTTCAATATTGTATGTGTGTATGTATGTGTGTGTGCATGTATGTATGTGTATATAGTGCATACACACACATACATACCTATATATATACATACATATATATATATGTGTGTGTGTGTGTGGAGGCGCAATGGCCCAGTGGTTAGGGCAGCGGACTCGCGGTCGGAGGATCGCGGTTTCGATTCCCAGACCGGGCGTTGTGCGTGTTTATTGCGCGAAAACACCAAAAAGCTCCACTAGGCTCCGGCAGGGGGTGGTGATCCCTGCTGTACTCTTTCACCACTCTTTCTCCCACTGTTTCTTCTGTTGGCCTGCTCGCTTAGCCAGCGGGGTGGCGTCGTTCGAAGGCTAAAACAATGCAAACGCATTGTGACCAGCGATGTGTAGCAACATCTGATGGTCTGGTCGGTCACGTGGTCACGTGATATATATATATATATATATATTCACTCATGAACCTAGATAGTATAATTTTATTACATCTCAGAGAGATATTTAATCTCTGAGAGTACAAGACACGTAGTCGATGCTATAACTTTATTTCCATGTACATTAACCAAGCGAGATGTATCTAAAATATACCACATACAGAAAATATGGAATATCAGCCATTAGCTACCTTGTAGGATTATTGACTTCGTCAGCTGGTGTTGCCCTAAATACATCCACTCACTTTGCTACTTGGAAGTGAAAAAAAACATTAAAGATACTTGGTTGAGATAAAATTATCATATGTAGGGTACAAATGTAAAAATGATATGATTATATGAAAACACAATTGGTACATTAACGTTGATTTTTCTGTCCAGTGTTAGATTAATTAAAAACCAATACAAGTCACTTAAAACCTCTCTGAAATGTACAGGCGACATGTAGCTTGCAAAGGTTTTAGAAATTGAAGAATTAACTATTTCACAACTCAAATATTCTCGATTCGCAAAGATAATTACAAATATAGTTTTAATAATATTGAACGAAATCTTTAGAATTTACTAATCAGTAAATTCAATTAACGACCTTATTAATAAATATTTTCTTTGCTTTGCAGTTTGAAAAGTTAGCAAATCCACAAGTATGGCTTGAAGCGGCAACACAGATTTTCTATTCATTAAGTCTTGGTTTTGGTGGTTTGATGGCCATGTCATCATATAATCCTCTCAGAAACAACTGCTATAAAGACACATTCATTGTTGTTTTCGTTAACTGTGGAACATCAGTATTTGCCGGCATTGTCATTTTCTCTATATTAGGTAAGGTACACATATATACATACATACAACTCTTTCTCTATTGGCAAGAAATCTTGAAATAAAAAACTAAATAATGACATACATATACACATTTGTACGCACGTATGTACGTACGTATATATATACATGCATGCATGCATATACGTGTGGTGCATTCGTGCGTGTGTGTGTGTGTGTGTGTGTGTGTGCACTTGGTTTAAGATTTTAAGAAATAAGAATCATCTTGAACAACATAGATACCAGTTTCAAGGTTAACACTTATATTTAAGGTTAAATGTTCAATGAAAATATTCTTACACTGTTTACAGATCCTAGTTTTGCTATTTTTTCTGTCTTGTTTATGCCTGTTTTAATAACAATTGAAGGCACGTAGCTTAGTGATTAGGATATTCGACTCACGATCGTAAAGTTGTTTTCGATTCCCGGTGGTGCGCTGTCAGCAATAAGACACTTTATTTCATGTGGCTCCAGTCAACTGAGGTGGAGAAAACGATTTGTACCTGTAATTCGAAGTGTTAGCCATATCGCATTCTGTGTCATGTTGAATCTCCCCGAGAACTACCTCATGGTAAGCGTGTCTGTGGAGCGCTCAGTCACTTGCACGTTAATTTTACGAGCAGGTTGTTCCGTTGTATCGGAACAACTGGAACCCTCGTCATCAATTTTCTTGCAGAGATCGTTATACCGATCACATGAAATCACAGACGCCATCTTTAACAGTCATGTTTCTAGTTCAACAGCTAGTTAGCGTAATTCCTTACCTTTCACACTCTTCCGCATATCAGAATTAGAATCATTTGGTATTTTAGCAGTACAAAACTAATACCTGGCTTCAAATAATTACAAAACTAAATTAAAAAGTAAAATAAAAGGAATTGCTATTATCGTATGCCTCTTGTGAAACCACTACGATAAGACGATTGACTACATCGTTTCTGGTTAACATTTTCTTACCAACTCTGAGTATATTTATAAAGTCGAAAGAGCCAGCAGCTATGTTTATTGAGCAATATACCGACACTTCGATGTGAAAGTGAATAAGGAGAAGTATAAACATGTAGCAAATACGATACATGATTTGGCCAAAAGCATCCGGAACACTCTCCATGACGTAGACCATAACCATCGTCTGTACTGAAACACATAATACCAAGCACAAAACAGGTACTATACACAAACATCATCCAACACCTGATGAAACACTAAACAATGTCAGGAACAATAAACAATGACAGGAACCCCACTACTGGTTCACAGACACAATCTACATTCCTAAAAGAATAATACATATAATTCTAGACTGCTGACGTGCACCTGAAAGTGCAGTTGAAACCTATATGTGCCTGAGAGTTTTGGTATGGTTAATGTTTACATGTATTTTTATCATTCATATTGTTTCTTTTTCAGGCCCCATATTTAAGTTATCTTCCAATCTATGATTTTGGATAATCTACTTCTAGATCTTTATATTTGGATAATTTCTCCATTTCGTTTGGAGATACATTATCATCTGTTGGGATTGAGAAGCATTTCTTTTCTTAATGATCCTTGATAGCAATATCTAGTCGAATAACCTCGATCGTGTGTGTGTGTGTGTGCTGACATATTCCAGAGTATAGTTACTCGGAGATTTATACAATCTTTTTTTTTTTCGTTTTCACAGAGCTGGTGTAATTTCTAGAATGTACCTCTTAAACTTGTCACGTCTGTGGCTGTTCTCTTTCTCAGTAAAACTGGGCACCTAGAAACCATGTGGTTGTTTCTTCCCTGCTTCCACATATTCTCCAATTACTTATTGTACTTTATTACATTATCTGGGGTTTTTTCTGGTGAGGTTTTGCTCTTTTACCGCAATAACAAATCCTTCGATCTCAACTCCGCCTCTCAATCTTCCAGTTTTGATAAAATAAAGTACCAGTCAAGTATTGGATCGATGGAGTCGAATACATCCATCTCCTGAAAATTGTTGGTTTTTATGCCTACATCATAAAATTTATTATAGGCACTTAATAGGATGCTATATACCGAAATTTATTTATGTAAGATTTTCTATGCTATTCCTCGATTCGTAACTCCTAGTTCTCCCATGACTGGGACTGTTCTTGTATTAAACATTCTCGATATTTCAATATCAAGGTCTTTATACTTGAAGAGCTTTTCTATCTCCTTTGTTGTTATTCTGGCAAGTCACATCAGTACAATACTTGAGTCATTTTATTATGGAATGACATCCGGCCAGCTATGTTTTATTCCTTTGTATGTACTGCATATCCTTGAGAATTTTCTTTCATTTTCTATCAGTCTCTGGTATATGCATGTACATTTTTCTACAACTTGAGACATTTATTCCCTTACATATCTTCCAACGAAAGTGTATAGCAAACTTATCGTGTTCTCTTATATACTGTGAACAGTCAATGTGAGTGTGCAGCCTATAAATCGGTTTCATACTCTGCTTCAGAATATACCTTTTATAATGTCTCTTTGGGAGTCACTTACTCTTGAGCTGTAATTATAAAGCCTCCCGTCTTCTCTTTTCACTGCGATCTTAGAATTGGATTTTCGTCGTTAGTCGTTTTTGGAACTGTCCACGAAGAGATTTCAATTTGCAGCTATGATCATCATCCCAATTGCACTTCATAATAATTCCTTCTTTAATTCCTTAACTTCTTATTTTCTATTCTTTCTTTAGTACTCAATCTCTGGTTTTGACGAATCTATAAACAGTTCCCATTTTACTAAATATGTTTGCGTTTCTTTGTATACAGAGTGTAACTTCTTGTACTTGAGTGTCTTTCTTTTATGGGGTCGGTGTTACGTCCTATTGTACCGGTTTTGTAGACCATATTAACTTATATTTAACCTTTTCTTCTATTCTGAAAATACAAGCGATGTTTGTTGGTCTAAATTTTAGCAATCATTTTCTTGTTTCCGCGTCTAGTTTTTCATTACTTGCTTATTTCAGTTTAATGTAGTAAACCTACTGCAGTTCTCATCTGCTCCGAATATTCTTAACAAGAAGTTAATTTGCTAGTCAGTGTTTACTGACTTCGTAAATCTGCATCTTTTGGAAGTGGCCGCTGCGCAATTGTCAAACTGATGTCAGTTATCTCTATATATATAAAACTGAGAATGTGTCTGTCTGTCTGTGTGTTTCCCTAAAACTTGAGAACTACACAACCAATTCCATTCAAATTTTACACATGCCTTACTTAGGGTCCATGTAGTTTCATGGTAAAAAAAATGTTCAACTTCTTGCCTAGGGCGAGCCCATAGCAATATCATATCTTCTCCACTATTTCAGTATTACGTGTTAAAAGTGAAACAAAATCATTTCTCTATTTTATGTCTGATACTTTCACTTTAAGAGTAAAAATTAGAGATAATAATAACAATTGAATTATATGTAGTAAGTAATAATTAAAATCAAACTAAAGTATAATATAATCGTAACATAACAAAAGTAAAAATAGCAATTGGTATAAAATTGCATCAATGACTTGAACTTGAATAAGTGGTTTCACATGAATGGGAATAAATTAAAAATAAAAATAGTGTGCAGAAATGGAATAGTTCAGATGGTGCTGTGCACAAACCCTTTACTACGGCTTTTACATTAGATTATCTGCTAATTAGCTAGCATTAAGTACCTATTTGAAGTTTGGCTGTATGTAATGTCTGTTTTCTCGAACAGCCGCTCCTACTGAGTATTGCTGTTGGTTTATTTCTTATACATAAAGGACTATAGCTTCAACTGTGTACTGCTTTTTGATTCACCGTAAGGTTTGTTGTTATTATTATTACTGTTTAACTATTGTTATCACATTTGTTGATTCCTCATAAGGGAAACGTTGTTGTGTTGCATTTGTTAAATAATTGTAAACCGTAACCCTCCCCCTATGGGAGAAGGAGCTTTGGTTATTGTTTAAAAATTGAATTGTGTCCTTGTTTGGGGAAATTGACAATATTTTCACCGTTTATACGGAAGCATTTTTGTTAGAATGCCTTCGATAGAAGAAAGTCCAAAAATGAATTTCGCTGCAGCCGTCGGCGGGCGCGAACTCATTAAAATTAAAATGGAAGAAATACAAAAATATTTCGGATTGATCACCGACAAAGACGGTGAATCTAGGATAACACCACCAAACGAAATAAAAAATTAAATTAAAGAAAAAAATATTGTCTATAAAGTATACAATGTAGAGAAAAAAAGGATTTGAACACCTGGAGGAAAGCACCATCGAAAAGTGTCTTGGTGCGACTATGAAAGATATCTAACCAGAGGCGATAAATTCGCCACAATAGAAGCAAGGTTCGAGTCAACGGAGCGTGCAAGGGAGTACTCGACTCGAACCTTGCAAAGTGGAAATATTTTATTTTTACCTTTATATCTGGGACGTAGGACGTCCCGGATAAAAATTTAAAATGTCCCCCCCAGAGGTAGAGGTAGGCTGGGTTGTAGCCACACTTCTATACAAGAGGGAGGACAAGATACAATTGATCGAAATTGCAAGAGACGGGCCTACAATTCCAGTCTGTTATATATTTTGAATATTGTTATCACTAGCGATATCAAGATATAACTTTATATTTTGTATTTTATGCGTAGATGTATACATATATAGATGTACATGTAATATGTACACATATATATACACATATATATACACATATATGCATGCACTAACACTATGACCCGGCGTTGCCGGGCCATAATGCTAGTAGTTTAATAATTTGTAAAAGATTTTCCCGTTGTATCTCGGATTTGGTACATAACTTGATATTATCCATATTGAACAAATAACAAGTCTTAATCACCCCTCAATCTTTACCTCTATCCCTGTACAGTTTAGGGCTGCTCTTAATGGGGCTAACGTTACACAGAACAAAAACGGCGAAAGCGCTGCTACTGCAGTTGTTGTTGTTGTTGTTGTTTTTGCTTGTTTTATTTATTTGCTTTTTTGAATTGAGGTCACAAGCGGTGTTTATGAAACTAAACTTTCTTATTGGCATAGAATTTTTCATGTAAATTATTTCCGTTTCAATCACTACGACACACAAATTTCCTCTTCTTCTCAGATCATGTTTTACAGCCACATACTCTGTTTTTGTTGTTGTTGCTGCTGTTTTTGCCTGTTTCATTTATTTGTTTAATTGCTTTTACTGGAGCATTGAAAACTGCCTGTTTACCTTCAGTTCTCAAACATCAATTATCTCTCGGAACATCAATTACTATTATTATTGAAACCGTTCTGCACGCACTCGTTCAATGTCCGGTTATTACTAACTCGTGGAGTTGCGTCAAAGGGAAGTTGTGAATATAGGAATGATCCAGCTATCGGCCGAATCCATCATAAGAATCGTCTTACTCCCTTTCTTTGGCCGAGAAGGGCAGGTAGTTTTCTTGTTTGGTAGACAAGTTTGAAAGAACTGACAGACGAGTTCCTCTTCAGCCTAACCCTCAACTTCAAGTTACACTGAAGTGCAAGATGAGAAGA
>NC_042997.1:78797583-78807583 GCF_006345805.1 Octopus sinensis
TGCCTAGGTTCGCTAGCTTGATCGTACGAAAGTTTACAACTCAATAATTTTTATTCTGGCACTCTGCCGGTTATGAGATGAGTGCACCAGCTGATCCAATCAATGAAACAGCCTGTTTGTGAAATCAACGTGCAAGTGGTTGTGCATTCAACAGACACGCATACTCTTAACGTAGTTCTCAGGGAGTTTCGGTATGACAAAAAATGCCATAATGCTGGCACTTCAAATTGCAAGTACTACTCATTTTTACCAGCTGAGTGGACTGGAACATCGTGAAATATAGTTTTGTTCAGGAAACAATTCGCCGCCGGGAATCGAACCCACGATCGTGAACCGAATACCCTAACCCCTAAGCCACGTGCCTTCACTAATTTGTATTCTATAATAAGAGTGGCATATTTCTGTTCCACTCAGGTTTTAAAGCTTACAAAAGTTTTGAAGACTGTCAAAGTAGACTCATGGAAGTAACCAAGAACATGACGAAGGAAGCTCCTTTCACTTGTGATTTGGATAAAGAATTAGAAAATGTAAGTAGAAATAACGGATTGACTTTCGTAAAGAAATTACAAAAATCCAATTTTTTTTTTTTCTAAAGTTCGTATTCTTTCGTGTTTCAGTATGTATTGTCTTCTAAATAGAATATGAGACGGTATTCTATCTAAAGAGCGATTGTGTCATGGAAACTGAAGTATTTTTAGTTTCTAAACAATCCGAGATTAGCACTTGTCTTTCCTTTCCCCAACTCACTAAAAAAAGCATTAATTATTCAATACTAATACATTTCTAAGTATTTATTAGTCATATCTATTCATATTGGTTATATTCCTCTCCAATTCAAATCTGTGGCTTTGTTCCCTTTAAAGAAACTATTATTATTTTAATTCTCGAATTAAGAAACCAAGAACTGTAACTTCTATAAAATACTCAATAACATTCCCGTAAGGCAACGAATTAACCGAGCCGTTAGAGGGTCAGCTAGATTGTCTTACAGTAATCCCTCCTTTTCTCCATTATCTGAGTTCAAATAACACTGCCGTCAACTTTGTCTTTCATCTTTTCGGAGTCGATAAATTAATTAGCAATCTTGGAGTGGGATCGATTCGTCCGTTTTACGGTCTCTCCATCTCCTCTCTCTCTCTCTCTCTCTCTCTCTCTCTCTCTCTCTCTCTCTCTCTCTCTCTCTCTCTCTCTTTCTTTCTTTCTGCAAGAAATCGATTTGGTCAGGCCTGAAAAGGATCGGCTGTGCCAGGTTTAAAAGTGTCCAAGATGTAACGAGAGCAAACCTACTGCAATAACTTTAAAAAAAAAAAAAATTAGAGAAAATGAGATCGATTATCTTTGGATTTCAAACCAAATAGGAATTTTTCTTCACGCACGTCAAAAACAAAACTTATTTGACAGAATAAGTGCATGATTTTGAATTTTTTTCGAAGAAGCCATTAAATTTACTCTGGTTGAAACTGAGTCATTAAGCAAATTATGAAAGTAAATTGTAATTTTCCTAAAACGGTTTGTGCAGCGACCTCAAGTACTATAAAGCCTTAAATCCCAATGTGGAGTCCACAAAAAGTGTTCTGAAGGACTATGAGCTGAGTTCGAAATTTATTGAGTAAATAGATATTTCAAAAGCATGTTGTTCGTGGGAACATCCATGTAAGTAAAGCGGTCCTTGTTAGTGAAAAGCTTGGGACCCACTGCGTTAAATATTGCAAGCTAAACTGTGTATTCCATCTACATAGCTGGAAATGATGTAGAAAACAATTTCGAAAGTGTATTTGAAAGATATTATAGTCGGGCAATAACAACATTTTTTAACATTTTATGAGAAAATACCTTACTAGTGTTTCAAGATATATCGTTTGTTATGTCGAATCGACTTCTTGTTTTCTTTATCAAGTATATAATTTATAACTAAAATTGGAAACAAACAGTCGATAAAAGTACTCTAATATATTTAAGAAATTTTAAACGAGCTATCATAAATATATGCCTCAACCTTGTCACCACCACTTCTCTCAGTTGAGATATCTAAGCTTCTTTCATTTTTGTACACTACTTCTATTATATTCCAGCTCAAACATCCAACATATTCAACCTTCAAGAAATTAAGTTCGTTTGTTTTTAATGTACTTACTCATGAATTGCTGAGTATTTACTGCGCGAATTTCTTAATCAACGATTATTTAACAAAAGAAAACAATTTTAAATGTATGTTTTTTATCATTATTATTTAAAATTTTTGCTGTTTCAGCAAGTGAATTACATATATGCCTCGAAAGCGATACGAATTATAAAAAATACACTCAAATCATGTGTAAAGAATGTTTTGTTTTGCTTGCTATGATATTATGCAAATTAATTACCCAAATTGACAATGTTTTATTACGTGTTTTATAGACAGCTGGAGGACCAGGTTTGGCGTTTATTGCTTTCACTGAAGCAATAAACCAGTTTCCAGTTTCACCACTTTGGGCAATCCTATTCTTCTTGATGTTGCTAGCCCTTGGGTTAGATTCGATGTTTGGCACTCTCGAGTGCATTACTACATTGGTCACAGATTCTGGCAAATATCCTTTCCTTCGACAGAATCGATTTTTTATACCAGGTAAATATCGTATTATAATTACGTTAAAACTGCACGTTACACAACCTCATTGTCTGAGTAAAGCAATCATTATATTGACGAAGCAACGAGGGAGCTTCTACATAACTATTTGACCTTCGAGAAATAACAGCCAATTTTCCCTCAAATAACAGAACTAAGATGGCAGTTTTTTTATGATTTGGTCTGGAGCAAGCGGGTATGCCTATGTCTTTCATACGTTCTCCGATTTTGGTGAGATTGACGCAGTTAATGTTATTTCCTGATCAACTACAAAGTAATGTTTGTAGAGAAAAAAACATTTGTAAAAGGAAACTCCGGAGGACGTGATGTTCTAGGAAGGAAGAACTTGGCAAAGTGGTTCATCCATCTCCAAAGAACAGAAACCACTGTAATTGTGGCAGAAGAGGCCGAGCAAGGAAATCTGTTATATAAAATCCGTTCTGTCTGTGTGTGTGTGTGTCTTCTAGGATCTAGGGCATTCTCCATCCGATTGCGCTCGAATTTGATATGTAGATACCGACGGTATCAGGGCGTGTATAAGTCTTGAAAAAATTACAAAAATCGATTCCAGGTAAGAATACGATCGATAAAGCCGTGGGAACGTGAATTTGTACGCGCAAGTACATCAGCTGTTGCGATCGATACTACACGTACGCGAGAAAAATGCTCGTGCAGTTTGCACAAAAAAAGCCGGGTGGCTTGAAATAATGCCACAAAATGGGACGGTCGGACAAGCTGTTTTGAGAAAATTTGGTTTAAATGTTTAACAACTCAGCACCGTCCATTGGACGGAGGGCGTTTTGCTCGTAACACATATTTTGATTAGAGGCTAGAAAGATTTGGTGATTGATTCTAATCTATTCCATCGAATCATTTTATGCAGACATGCAAAATGTTTGTAAGAGTACAATCTACAATGTCCCTGATACAAGAGCAACATTTCATCTGCATGGTGTTAGTAACTGTTAGGAGTTTTAATGTATTTTTCTACCCCTAAAGAGGAGAGCCTGTTATACGGTCTTCACTCTTTTGAGGATATCAGTTCGTCACGAGAGATCATCTGGAAGGAGAAACGCTATTATTTGTAGCAACTTAAAGGCAACGATCTAGCAAAGTCTTTTATTGCAATATTCTTTCCTGCGCTCTGCACTCTGGGTTCGAATCGCGCCAGGGTCAACTTTTCTTTTCACCCTTTCGGGATCGAAAGAAGTACAGATACTGGAGCTGATATAATTGATTCTTCCATTCCCTTGAATTCGAGGTCTTTCGTCTGTATGAAGAATTATTTGTAGCAATTTTGAGGGTTCTATTTGCGTATTGTTCGTGTTTAAAGAGTGCTTTTTTGATAGAGGTCGTGTCTTTGTGCTGTGAAATGGGGCCCATTTTGGCTCCACTGCAGAATATTTTCGAGGTTATAGAATATGTTAGGCGTTAGGTGTATAGGATGCATGCGGGGGAAACTTGGATGTGAAAGGTTTGAGAGGCGTAAAGAGTACATAACTGCAAGTACACTGTTGATGCATAGAAGAAAGAGTATGAGGGGGAAACCGAACTTATTCACAACAGGGTTCATAGTGTGGATCAGAGGATGCTATACCATTAGTCAATGCATTAGTCAAAGCCTCCGATCCAAGAGACGAGAAATGGATGAAGCTCATAGGCATGTATTTTTGCTCGTAAGCTTGCAGGCATAGTTAAATGTTTTGCTGATGTCAACTCAGTAACACAGTTTTCAACAAATGCTAGCATTTCTTCTAGTGCAACTCAGAAAATTGGGAGCATATATGAAGGAAATGTAATTTGTGTATATTCTTAGATAACTTGTTCTAAAGTCTTTCAAAAGAAATTATGTCTTCGACCTTTCTATTGAATTTCACCATTACCATAAAGAAAAAGAGAAACTACTCAGAAATTTACACATAAATGTACATACATATACAAGCGCTCGCTCGCGCGCGCGCACACACACTGACATACTCACGTGCACACGTACAAATACATAGAAATCTACTTGTTTGAATGTGTATGTATTAATATTCAATAACTGTTTCTTATCTTTTGACATATTTCTTTTCTTTTTTCAGCTGTTTTGTGCCTAACATCATTTTTGATCTCACTCAGTTTTGCAGCCCAGTCGGGTAGTTATACGTTTGTGCTCTTTGATGAATTCACCGGTGGATTACCATTGCTTTTTATAGCATTTGCTGAAGTTATGTCTGTCTCATATATTTATGGCCTCAGCAAGTAAGTTGTTTTTCTGTTATTCGATGAAAACAATGTTGTTTCATCAGCTGAATCGAATACCAGAAATTTGTGGCGGAGGGATAACAGCCTGAATTTTGGGGGAGGGAATGATTAAATATGAATTTATATATAGAATATTCTTATACGAAATCAATAACCGATTGTGCTACATGGTGGTAACAACTGATTTATAATTTTCAATACAATTTTCAATACAATGGGCGCAAGTGTGACATGATTATTGTTTAGAAATTCACTTCATAGTTCTACTGATACTGCTTGAGGGTTATGCTTTTATGAAGGGGAGAGCACTTTAGTTTGACCTGCGATATCACAGAGGTACAACTTTCCATCGATTTGGTAATATTTTGACTCCAAAATTTTTTAGTATTTTCTCAGATTGTGCTACTCCAAAGGAGTCTTCGGTGATGGCACAGAGACAATACTTTGGATCTTCAATTCACCTACATGGATAGCTGCTTCAGGATCTGGAATATATCAGTCACGCATAATCTACACTTTCCAGTCCTGTTAATGAACGATGTAGATCTATTCACTAAATTCCAAGTTATAAAGACTTGTTCTATCTCTGTGGTCCCTTATTTTCCAAACGAATTGAAATTGTGAGATGGATTATTCTCTGTTGCTTTCATGTTAGTTATATCTGCTCTGAAAGTATTTGCAGTGAATCCTGTGTAATTTCTCTCGAGATACTTTACGGAATTTATGGTTGGTTATATATCATAACCTTAGAGAGCTAGTGGGGAATTTTAAGAGTTCCTGAATTTATAGTTTTTAGATAAAAATAGCTGATCTTAATGTTAATGGTGTTAAAAGGCTTTTGGTATTTATGCTCAGATGAGAAAAGTGATTGTACTTCAGATATAAAATTCTTTGTTATGTTAGTGACTAAATTCATGTAGAATGATAAATTAAACCAATTTATTTTCCTATTGCTCACTTGCTGTTATAGTGAAGATGTTGTTTATGTGCCAGTTTTTCGCTAAAGCCACTTCTTCGTATATGTATTGTATGTGTATGCGTGCATAAATATATAATTCAATTTTTTTTCATTGTACAGATTTGCTGATGACATTCATGTAATGGTTGGAACACGTCCTAGTTACTTCTGGCTAATAATGTGGAAGTATATATCCCCGCTTGTAATGATGATCATATTATTAGCTAGTTTAATAAAAATGATAATAACTGGCATGACTTATGAAGTTTGGGATAAAGATACGGTAAGATTTCGACTCAAAAACCTACTTCATTATTTTTTGACAAAAATAACTAGATACATAAGGATTGTTATTTGATTATTATGTTACATACTGGTTTTGAAGCTTCTTTTGAATCTCAACAAGTGTATCATATATTTTAGATGAAACACCGATCTTTGAGCGTTTTCTTTTGAGTTGTATAATACATGCATTTCTAACAGTTGAAGGATCCTTAGAAAATTACTATTTTTAAATCTTACAACGTGAGATATTCAGCAACAGTACTTTGTAGTAAAGATTGTTTGCCAACATAACATGGCAGTCCTGGTTTAGGACTAATGTTGATGCAATTTAGCCCCAGGAGACATCGTCTCCAGCTGGCTATGATTTGTCCTTTTGTTCTGCATATTAAGCGGATGTGCTTCTGAATGCACCGAAGCAAACTTGCCTGTTACATATTGAACTCGATTTAATATCTTTATAAGATATCCTTCATGTAAGTGTAATTATAATAAATGACAAGAAGGAAATGAACTTCTTTTGGTCAAAGAAGGAATTCCTTGGAGACTTGTGATCACTCAAAAGGTGAAAGCGCATGGCCTTGTGGTTAGAGTGTTGCAATCATGATCACAAGACCGTGGTTTCTAGTCAAAGAACGGGCTATGATTTGTGTTCTTGAACAAAATATTTCATTTCACGTTACTCTATTTCACTTAGCTGTAAATGGTAACTTTGCAACAAACTTGCATACTGCTCAGGGAAGCGTTGAGATCTTGGTCACGTAAACGACATATAAACCGATTAATTGGTTCCATGAGTTGTATGATTCTGGAGGATCACAACTAGAATATTCATGGCTAAACTGGTATCTACTGCAATATTAGTACTAAAATAGTTTAGACGAATATAATAGAAATATGTGTGTGTGTGTGTGTGTGTGTGTGGTGTGTGTGTGTGTGTGGTGTGTGTGTGTGTGTGTGTGTGTGTGTGTGTGTGTGTTATGCTGCTACCATAGTCATTTGAATTTTTATTTTTTGACAGGCCACCAAAATTAAAACAAAATGGCCCGGATGGTGTTTGTTCATCGGTTCGTCATTCGTTATCCTTATACTTATTTGGATTCCATTAATATTTATAATAAAGAGGTTTAATATCATTAATTGGAAACCTGATACAAAAGTGTCTTTCCCCAAAGAAGAACTGAGGGCAGAAAAGAATTTGCAACCATACGAGATGAAAGACTGGGAGAAAAAATATCTTTTTATATTTGAAGATCTTTAGATAAATACGACTTTTAATAGAGTATACACATACACATATATGTATATGAGTGTGTGCATGAGTATTTGTGTGTTGTGTGTGCGTATGTATATATGTATATAGATATGGGGTGGTGGTAAATGTATATATTTGTGTGAAACAGCTCGATAGAGTTTATATTATGCATATATTACATATATATTTGGTCAATAAGGGAGTTTTATGTCGCTGCCTTCATTTGCACCACCTGCAGCGAGATGGGTTCATCTGGGACTCTCGACAGAAAGATATACAGTTTTGTTTTGAAAACACCTACACTTGTGTCAGAAATTAATTAGCACTTCTCAAATTTCTACATTTTCTTACATTTTCTTAATTTAATTAACTTATTATCAGAAACAAACACGTTTTTAATCAAAAATTTATTAAAACATATCCCAGCACACCACATAATTGTTATTAATCGTGAAATTTAGTCAATATCTTGTTGCTCCTCCTTTGGCAGCAATGACAGCTGCTACGCGGGTCGGCATGCTGTCTATGAGTGCCTGCAGGTACTGTGCAGGGATGGCCCTCCATGCAGCAAGAAGTGCCCCAAACAGCTCGTGTCGGTTCCTGTATTGCTGCACATTCAAATCCCTACCCAATCGACTCCAGAGGTTCTCAATAGGGTTCAGGTCAGGTGACTGGCCAGGCCAGTCCATGACCGTCACCCCATGGTCCTTGAAGAAACCGGTTGTGAGTTTGGCTGTGTGGGAAGGCGCGTTGTCCTGCTGGAGCACGTACTCCTCGCCACCAAAGAGGTATCCCGTACTATCTCAACGTACTTTGCTGCGTTGATGTTGCCTTCGACGGCATAGAGCCGCCCAACACCACTGTAGCTGAACGCCCCTCACACCATCAGCCTACCCCCACCATGCTTCATGGTGGGAGCAATGCAGTCTTTGTTGAAGCGCTCACCCCTGCGGCGTCGCACATGGACAGGCTTCTCACTGACGAGACTGAATCGCGACTCGTCAGTGAACATCACTGTCCGCCACTGCTGCACGGTCCATATCTTGTGGGCACGGGCCCAGAGCAGCCGCCTCTTCCGGTTTTGGGCTGTAAGGAGCGGCTTACGGGCGGCCCTACAGGATTTTAGACCAGCTTCCAGTGACGGTGGTTGTAGACAACTGCTTCCCTGTCATCTTTTGCATCTCCTCCGCCAGTTGCCGGCTCGTTGCCCTTCGGTTGTACAGTGACTTTCAGATCAGCATCCGGTCCTCCCGCTGGGTCGTCAGCCTCTTCCGTCCCCTACCCTTTTTGTCAGCT
This sequence comes from Octopus sinensis, assembly GCF_006345805.1. Taxonomy (NCBI): domain Eukaryota; kingdom Metazoa; phylum Mollusca; class Cephalopoda; order Octopoda; family Octopodidae; genus Octopus; species Octopus sinensis. Next base: position 78,806,227 of record NC_042997.1, read on the forward strand.
GCTGATCCGGTTTCCTCGTATTTCTTAAATAAGCACTGAATTGTGCGCCTGGCTACACCAAGTTTTCTGGCTATTGCAGCCTCCGACAGCTTCCCACGCCACGAGAGAGCCTCGTACCGTCTCTCCAAGATCATGCGAGGTCTTGGGCCCATCTAGGAATGAACGATAAAAAAGATATTTTCATTAAAACTATTCATTTGAATAATGTTATGCTATAACAAAACTGCTATGAGTTATTATTCATGAAACAAAAAAGAAAGAAAGCAGAATTTCTCACCTTATTTGATGTATAACAGAAAGTTTTGTGAACCGGAAGTGACGTCACCAAGCAGAGTGTAGGAGAATTTGTGAGGAAAAAAAATCTTGCAAATACAAAATCAATTAACCTACGAGCTGTTCAAAACATCTTACGCGATGAGAAAACTTAGTACGGTGTGATTTCGGTCCTTGCGAGGCGCTACCTATATCTATTAAACAAAGGAAGATTTGTCTGCATCCGCACTCCAAGTTGTTGTTGCACTGCTATGTCAACATCATTAGGCTGTAGACTCTCAAACCGCTCTGCAAACAAAGTTACGTCATCGTTCTGCACAACAGTGAACTCGCAACAAAGCAATAGTTCGAGATATGGCCACTAGGTGACAGCAAATATCTTGAGTGAAGAGCAAATCAAGGGTGCTAATTAATTTCTGACGGTAGTGTACATCCACCTTGTGTAGGTCCCTCAGGCTGTGGGCCCCTGAAACCCAGTCTTCTGCAGGAACTAGTCCTGAAACGCGATAGCATTGTTGAGATCTTTGGCACAATGCAGTGGCGACCCGTTCTGGCATTTGTGTAGCTTTCAATGCCAAAATTTGGCACAATCACTTCTAACATCTTCCAGATGTATATTTCTGCATATTTCTCCCGCCTTCACTCCAGGGAGTAGTCTTAGCTGTTTCAACATTTCCCAGTAGCTGAGCTGTTGCAATGAGACGATCTTCTTTGTGAAGCTTCGCTGGATTGCTTCATGGTCCGCTGTTAATGTTACACTGTGGGGTGACCATATTTGGGAGCAGTAGTCTAGACGATTGAATACGGATATCTTCCAGAGGACCGTTATGGTTTCCTTCTCTCTGGTTCTGAAGGTTCTCAGGATCCAGCCAGCCGTCTGCACTTTGTCGCCATCCTGGTAATGTGCACTTGGAAAGAGGTATCATCACTCATGTTGATACCCAGGTCCCTCACTGATTTATATTCTGGGATTGTAATCCCCACCTGAGCCAATGTACCCTGTAAGGTTTTCATTCAGTTTTGGTAGCGCAGGAATTGGAATTTTCAAGCATTAAACTGCATATTATTATCCTCAGCCCATCTG
>NC_042997.1:78817583-78822583 GCF_006345805.1 Octopus sinensis
TATATATACTTTATTTAAAAGCTTTTAAATAAAGCATATTACTCTACCTCTGGTGTTGGAGTACTCTTTTGTCCACCTTGTTTCACATTTATGTGTTTACTCCGGTATATATATATATATATATATATATATATATATATATCCATGCATATGTAAATATATATATTGTATATATATATACATAATATTATATATATATTATGTATATATATATATATATGTGTGTATACAATATATATGTGTTATAAATATATATACGTTATATATATATATATTATATATATTATATAAATATATATATTACATATATCATATATATATTATATATATTATATGTATAATATATATAAGTAAACCCAAGTGCAAGTGCCCCTACCACCATCAAAGCGAAAAACCATGGTGGTGAAAGAGCCAAGAAAGAACAACTAAAAGGAGCAAAAACAAAAGATGAAACAGCCAATGAAAGAAGCAAACCTGACTGCCCATATAACAAAAAGGATAAAAAGAGACAGCACACATGAATGTGCAAATTCTACTTGAAAGGTGTCTGCTGACATGGTGAGGGAGGTGCAAGCTGCCGTTTTGTACATCAAAGCCTCCGCCACGCAAACATGAAACAGGGCGGAAACCACCAGCCAAAAGGAAAGGACTACGCAACACCTGCCCCAAAACGGAGATACGCAGATGTAGGCGTGCGACAAACCAGTCTTATCAACATGTTGTTGAAAGGACAGCTGCTAAACAACAATCTTTTGGTGCATGGCACAAAAGATTGTACCGCAGCTGACCTGGCTACATCAATCTCACAGATGGGACTATACCCAATACACAAGACTACCAGATATAAAAACAGATGCAGTGATGATCGATTACATCAATATAAAAAAAAAGACGATGTAATAAAGGCTATAGATGAAATGAATCCAAACGCAGCTGCTGGCCCTGATGGATTCCCAGCAATCCTTCTAAAAGCATGTAAGCGAGTCCTAGCAAGACCACTGCAGTCCCTCTTTCAGAGCTTCATTGCAACTGGCAAACTTCCAAGTAAACTGAAGGAGGGTAAAATATGTCATATTCATAAAGGAGGTAGCAGAACAGAGGCCAAAAACTACAGACTTATCTCTCTGACCTCGCACATCAGCAAGGTCATGGAACGAATAGTTAGAAGAAAACTAATCACCTTCCTTGAAGAAAATGACTTGCTGACTGACACCCAACATGGTTTCCGACCAGGAAGAAGCTGCCTGACTCAGCTCTTACAACATACATACATACATACATACATACATACATACATACATACATACATACATACATACATACATATGAACGAACTGTTAGTTTCACAGATGTAGCACGGAATTTTGTCAGCGAACAGGTCGCGGTCTCAAAGCAGCTGCTTCAAATATGAAAGTGATATGTCTGGAGTTTGCAAAGGCCTTTGATAAAGTCAATCATGGAATGATATGTCACAAACTACGTGGTCTTGACATAGTCGGAAAATTGGGAGAATGGCTTCGTGACTTTCTGAAGGATAGAAGTCAGGTGGTAGGAGCCAATGGGGCCAGCTCCAATGACACGCAAATAGTGAACGGTGTTCCGCAAGGCACTTTTTGGGGACCACTACAGTTCATAATGGCCCTCTCAGACATGCCCTCAGCCACACAGAGATCCATGATCACAAGTTATGCAAATGATACACAAATCTCACGGGTAATACAGAACCCTGAAGACATTATGCATGTGCAATGTAAGCTGATGAAATAGACAAGTGAGCTGGAAAGAATAGCATGCAGTTCAATGCTGAAAAGTTTCAAGACTTGTGCTATCAGCATGCAAAACTAAATGCAATACTAATTAAATACACTGGACCTGGAGGGATTGCAATCCCAGAGGCATAGTCAGTGCGAGACCTGGGCATTTACATGAGTAATGATGCATCCTTCCATGTGCATGTTGCTAAATTGGCAATGAAATGCAGGTGACTGACCGGATGCATTCTTAGAACTTTTAGAACAAGAGATCAGGAAATCATGATGGTCCTTTGGAGGACACTTGTCCTAAACCACTTTGACTATTGCTCTCAGCTATGGTCACCAACCAGTATCAAATTAATCTCAGAACTGAAACAGGTGCTGAAACAAAAACAATTGCAGTGTGGAAGGTGTTTATAAGCCATTTAAAAACACACAAATTCCGTTAGATTCACTTCAACATATAAATTTAATTTGCTAAAATATTTTCGTCGCTTTGAGACCGCGACCTGATCGCTGACAAAATTCCGTGCTACATCTGTGAAACTAACAGTTAGTTCATATGTATGTATGTATGTATGTATGTATGTATGTATGTATGTATGTATGTATGTATGTATGTACGTATGTACGTATGTATGTATGTATTTATGTATGTATGTATTTATGTACGTATGTATATATGTACGTACGTATGTATGTATGTATGTATATATGTATGTATGTGTACATGTATGTGCGTATGCATATGTGTACAAGCGTATGCATGTGTGCATACGTATACGCATGTATGTATGTATGTATGTATTTATGTATGTATTTATGTACGTACGTATGCATGTATGTATGTATGTACGTACGTATGTATGCATGCATGTATGTATGTATATATGTATGTATGTATGTGTACATGTATGTGCGTATGTATATGTGTACAAGCGTATGCATGTGTGCATGCGTATACGCATGTATGTATGTATGTATGTATGTATGTATGTATGTATGTATGTACGTATGTGTGAAGGCACGTGGCTAAGTGGTTAGGGCATTCGACTCACGATTGTAAGGTCGTGAGTTCGATTCCCGGCGACGCGTTGTGTCCTTGAGTAAGACACTTTATTACACGTTGCTCCTGTCCACTCAGCTGGCAAAAATGAGTTGTACTTGTATTTCAAAGGGCCGGCCTTGTCACGCTGAATCTCCCTGAGAACTACGTTAGGAGTACGCGTGTCTGTGGATTGCTCAGTCACTTGCACGTTAATTTCATGAGCAGGCTGTTCCGTTGATCGTATCAGCTGGGACTCTCGTCGTCGCAACCGACTGAGTGCTCCTATAGGAGGATAATGTATGTATGTAAATATGTATGCACGTGAGTATTTAGGTAAGTGTGTAGACGTGTCTGTGTTTTTGTGTGTACATATGTATGTACATGTCAACGTAGCTTTATGTACTGATATGTGTCTGTTGAAGGTTTTATACACATACATATATATATATATATATATATATATATAATGGCGGTGTATATATATATATATATATATATATATATAATATATATATATATATATATATATATATATAATGGCGGTGCCCCAGCATGGCCACAGCTCATGAGCTGAAACTGGAAAAATCAAAATCAAAATCAAAAAAATCATATATAAAACTTACTTGGAAGAAGACGACGCGTGGTATTCGATCATATAATAACAATTTAATAAGTAAAACATATGCATACATACATATATGTACATACCTACATCTATATGTATATATACAGGACACCACAAAAAAAACGTAGAACACAACGAGAAACGAAAACATAAAAAGAAAACAAGGAAACGGACTTTTTTTAACAACGAAAAACAGAGTACAAAACAACAACACAAAGAACATACCCCTTCTTCAGCTGCCCCTGTTTCGACTCATTGCGTGTTTCGAAGTTAAGGGTGGTGGGCATCTTAATGTCAACCAGAGAAGTTGAATTGTTGAGAATCTTTTTAACTTGGGTCTTATATATATTGTTTGAATTTCTTTGAAATAGGAAATATATGTTCACTGGGTTTGTAAAAGAGAGCAAAGTTACAGGAAACCAAGAGACGAATGATCACAATAAGAAGTCAGTTACAGTACCCTAGTCGTTACCACTCCCAATGTAGGATTCCTCACCATCCAGGTGATAGGCACAGCCGTAAGATGCATTACGAATCTACAGCAATTGGAAGGGCGTGGCCCAACTGAAATAAACATTAACAACTGTGTGACGTGAGGGCTTAGGAGAAATGAAAGTGTCACCTCTGGAGTTTGCAAATGACCACTATACTGATACGTAACTGGACAGAATAAATTTACAATCTATAAATGTGCTTGACTAACTAGTCACTCATCTGGGAAGGCCTTGAAATCAATGTTATCATCTGGGGACTATGTATGACCTAGTGATAATAAAAAGATTGAAAGGAGGTCTGCAATCAAATAACTTTACTCAACACTTTGCAACTGAATCAGTGGAGGCAAAGATGCCTCTCATTTACTTGACAATTTATGCACCACATTGCAGAAATCACAATGTAAGTGTATGTCAAAGCAAACTGTTACACTGTTGTACCATTGAATTACAAATAATGGTCATCTTTTATGCTCGAGTAACCCTACAGCTTCCAAGAGCACAACTGTATTCGTTTTTGCTTAGATAAAATGACAAAATTGTGGGTGTTGAGTCCTCATGGAGGGGTCTTTCTAACTTGTAAGAAGATGAAATTTTATAAATATTACTTCATTTGTGTCTAATATCTCTGATTAAAAATTTCATCAACAGCAAAAATATATGAATTGTTATGGGGGTTATGGCCCTTATGCATAGAATATAATTTCCAAATTTCATAAAGATCCATTCAGTACTTTTGACCTAGTTTTGGATCATAAAAGAAATGACTAAAATTTGGGAGCTAAGGCCCCCATTAGGGTGTTATATATATATATATATATATATATATATATATATATATATATATTATATATATATATATATATATATATATATATATATATATATATATATATATATATATATATATATACACACACACACATACAAAGATAAATTGATAGATACAACTGAGAGGGCAAAGAAAAATATGAGACACTGACTAGTGTTTTTTTTATGTTGATAAGCCTGGTACTTATTCTATTAGTTTGTTCTTGTGAAACCAGTAAGTTATGGAGATGTAAATAAATGAACAGCCG
>NC_042997.1:78830083-78882583 GCF_006345805.1 Octopus sinensis
AGGAAATATGAAATTGATTTTAAACTGAAAGTGATAGCATATGCCAAGTCCCACACCAACTGTGCTGCTGCGAGTATACAGTGTAACCGAGAAGATAAGAGTTTGGAGATTAAAGAAGACTTATTAAGGAGTATACCAAGGACAAAATGTGCAATGAGGGGAGGCACTGCACACTGGTCAATTCTAGAAGAGCAAATAGCAGACATGGTCTGTGAGCAGCGCCAAAATGGATACGTTGTTTCAAGACCAATAGCCTCATGAAGCAAGATAAAATTTACAAATTAAATACTAGCAGTAAACTTTATAACAGCATTTCTAATATATTACAACATAATATTATACACACTGTAAGTAACTCTGTAAATCCATTTCAAGCAAATGGTGTCATTATGGTATACTTGACACTATGTTTGTTCCTGTAAAATAACCGACGCCTAATTGGCGTCACTGCGGTAGTGTTTACATGTTTGATGTGTATTATAGTAGATAATTTGGAATATTTGGCCACTTTTTGAAGAGAGCTGTATAGATTTTAAACAACCAAGACTGCAGAATTGTTGCATACAAAGTTTACTAATTGAAACATAGTTAACATGTTATTGAAACACAAGAAAAACAGAGGATTCAGGGGGTGTTGGGGAAACTACGACTCACCCGACCCTTTAGTTATGAAATGCGCTATTTTCCATGAAAACTTGGGGTGGTCTTATACAGCAAGAAGAGATCAAAACTCACTTTTTAAATGGAAATCCTGGGGGTCGTCTTATACACCTAGTCGTACTATACGCAATCATATAAGGTATGTATATACAGGGTGCGATGGGTAAATTGTCACCATTTTATATTTGTTTTATTTTGCGCATGCGCATTGTTTGTTTTTGATTTTGTCAACTACACACTATAGTAGGACACCGTCTGTGAGAAAAACAGCACCTTGACGCAATTCACTCTGTCAGAAATTTGGAAACGACATGTTGTACTGCGCCGGAAGCAACAATACAAACATTTCAGTGTATTTGGATGTTAATCTGAGGACAGTGCAGAAGATTCGGAACGAGTTAGATGGGTCTAATGGTGATTACGAAGGTACGGCAGCTCAGAAATCTCACTCTGATCATTCTGATAAGAAAAGAACTCCTGAATTTGTTGGTGAGATTCAGGCCATGATTGACAACGATCATTCCAAGTCAATCAGGTCCATCGCCAGGGACATGTGAGTGTCTGAGTTTCTTATGAGGCAGGTAGTGCATGAAGACATTTGGTATCCCTCATACAAGATAAGAAAGGGCCAATTTTTATCCCAAGCCATCAAGGACAAGAGGAAAGACCGCGATATGAAGCTTTTGAGCAAACTCATGCATCTTCTCCAATCGAACATGCTTTGGTTTTTCTCAGACGAGAAAATTTCTGCCAAGATCAGATGGTGAACACACAGAACAACCGTTGGCTTGCCATGTCCCCAAAACATGTACCGAGTGTGATAAAAACATGCAGTCAACATCATGGTTTTTGGAGTGATCACTAGTGATGGCAAAGTTATGCCTCTATTCGTCCTCAGAGGAGGGCTGCTGGAAGATCCTATGTCTGGCAACAGGACTCTGCACCATGCCACACAAGCAAGAAAATCTAGTCATGGCTATCAGACAATTTTTGTGACTACATCACCCCTAACATGTGGTTACCTTAATTCCCCAGACTGCAATCCCCTTCATTATTATGTAAGGGGCGCAGTTGAGCGAGAGACCAACAAAACTCATTGTAACACCATAGATGAACCGAAGGCAAGGGTTATGGCAACATTCCCTAGCTTAATCAAGGAGACCACTCAGAAGAGTTGCAGGAAAACCGAAGTCGTCTGGAGGCCGTAGCTGAAGCCAATGGCGATTTTATTGAATATATTTACTCTTTAGAATTTCAAGATATTTTTATGTAATTTTGGTAAATATATCTGTTAAAATGAGATGTCAGTGTTATTTTCATTTTTGCGTAATTTAGACGACAAATGTGTGTGTGTGTGTGTGTGTGTATACATACAAACACACACACACACACTCACACACACACACACACACACACACACACACACACACACACACACACACACACACACACACACACACACACACACATATATATATATATAGAGAGAGAGAGAGAGACAGAGAGAGAAAGAAAGAGAGAGAGAGAGAGATTAATATATATTCTTTTATTCTTTTACTTACTTCAGTCATTCTGACTGTAGCTATGTTGGAGCAACGCCTTAAAGAGTTTTTAGTCGAAGAAATTGACCCCAGAATTTAATCTTTGTAAGCCTAGTACTTATTCTATTGATCTCCTTTGCCTAACCGGTAAGTTACGGAGATGTAACCACACCAACATCGGTTGTCAAGCGATGGGGGGGGACAAACACACATATGTATGTGTGTGTATATATATATATATATATATATTGGTTGGCATCCTTTTCGTCTCGGGAGACAATGGAGTTGCGCATAAAATAGTCCAGTCCGGCTTTTACATTTCATGTCCTGATACATTTCTTGCTGTGGCTGTATAGTCCTGTCTTGGACAAACACTCCCTCTGGCAGGTACCGCAAATGTAGCGAAGACTATTCCTGGCTGGTTGTAGTGTCATAGTTTCTTGTTGACGTCTTTTCTTGTCTTTCCATTTCTCTTCTCTCTCTTTCTGTCACCCCTTTGTATTCCCTCTTTTACGGTACGTCGCCAATCTCCACGGTTGCTGACAATTGCTTCCCAACTGCTAATATTGATGTTGCAGGCCTTCATGTCCCTTTTGCAAACATCCTTGTAACGTAAGAACGATTTACCCACAGACCTAGTACCCCTAGCAAGCTCTCCGTAGAGTATGTCCTTGGGGATTCTGCCATCTTTCATACGGCTAACATGCCCAAGCCATCTCATACGTCTTTGTGTGAGGAGTGCAAACATGCTTGGTATTCCTGCTTGCCTGAGGACATCTTTGTTGGGGATATGATTCTGCCATTTGATGCGGAGGATTTTCCGGAGGCAGCGCAGGTGAAAGATGTTTAGGCGACGCTCTTGGCGTGTGTATAGCGTCCAAGTCTCACTTCCATACAGTAGAGTGCTAAGTACACATGCCTGGTAGATCTTCATTTTCGTGGTCTTGGTCAGCTTATTGTTGTCCCATGCCCGTTTGGAGAGTTGTAGGTGACAGTAGAGCCAAGATAGGTAAACTTTTCCACCTCCTGTAATCTGTGGTCTCCAATATGTATGTTTGGGATGTCCGATGTAGCCTGACCCATGATGTTGGTCTTCTTAAGGCCGATAGCTAAGCCAAAGTCGTTACATGCTTACTCAAAACAGTTAATGAGCCTTTGGAGGGCTTCTTCTGCGTGTGATACCAGAGCAGCAGCATCAGCAAATAGCATCTCTTTGATCAGGACGTTTCTGATTTTAGTCTTGGCACGCAGGCGCGAGAGATTGAACAGTTTTCCGTCACTTCTACTGTGCAGAAACACTCCATCATCTGATGTCTGAAAGGCATGTGAGAGCAAGAGCGAGAAGAAAATGCCAAATAATGTAGGAGCAAGGACACAACCTTGCTTTACCCCATTTTTTATTTGGAAGGCGGCTGATGTTGAACCATTGTGCTGTATGGTGCCTTGCATATCATCATGGAAAGACTTGATGATCCTCAGCAGCTTTGGTGGACATCCGATTTTTTGGAGCAGGATGAAGAGGCCTTTTCTACTTACCGAGTTAAAGGCCTTTGTTAGATCAATGAAGGCCATATATAGTGGCATTTTCTGCTCTCTGGACTTCTCCTGAAGTTGGCGTATGGAGAATATCATATCAATAGTTGATCTGCTTCTTCTAAAGCCACACTGCAATTCCGGATAGATTCGAGAAGCAAGTAGTTGTAGCCTGGCCAGGATAACGCGAGCTAAGGTCTTTCCAACAGTGCTTAGAAGAGATATTCCACGGTAATTGTTACAATCACCATGGTCACCTTTGTTTTTGTAAAGCGTAATGATGTTAGCATCCCGCATATCCTGAGGGACTGTACCCTCTTCCCAGCACTGACACAGAAGCTCATGAAGGTGCCGAAGCAGGATGGTGTTTTTGCCGGCTTTGATGATCTCTGAGGGGATGCCGTCTTTTCCCGGAGCCTTGTTACTTGCTAGGGAGTCAATAGCCTTGGTGAGCTCTGCTATAGATGGCGGACTGTCAAGTTTGCACATGACTGTCAAGATCTTGACACTCTCGATTGCAGCCTCAGCTACTGTAGTCTCCCGTGAGTAGAGATCCTGGTAGTGCTCTACCCATCTATCCATTTGCTTGCTTTGATCCCTGATGAGATCTCCAGTAGTTGATTTCAGAGAGGCCGACTTGGTTGCGGATGGACCGAGGGCCTTCTTCAAACCGGCATACATCCCACGGGTGTCGCCCCTGTCAGCAGCTGACTGGATACTCTGACAGATTTCCTGCCAATACCTATTTGCACAGCGTCTGGTTGTCAGTTGGGTTTTATTTCTTGCCTTTCTGAGTTCTTCGAGTAACTTTGTAGAAGAATCACTCTTGTATTGCATCAGAGCTGCATGCTTTGCTTCGATAACTGGCTCCAGCTCTGAGAGCCCAGCATTGAACCAATCTGGGTTTTGCCTTTCTCTCATGCCGAAAGTATCTATTGATGTGGTATACAAAGCTTCCCCGATTTAATTTCACCTACCTTCAGCAGAGGAGGTTGGGCAGCTACTGGGGGCAACCTTGATAGAAGCAGCAAAACATTTTCGCAGTGTAGGGTCCGAGGTTCTGGCGGTGTTGATGCGTGGTCGGCCCACTTTTTTGGAGCGATGGACTTTTTTAGGCAGAATCCTCACCCTACTTCTAATAAGTGAGTGGTCCATGTCACAATCCGCGCTGTGGTAACTGCGGGTCAGTAGAACAGAATTCAGAAAGGATCTCCGTGTAATGATGAGATCCAGCTGATGCCAGTGGTGAGATCTTGGATGTCTCCAAGATGCCTTGTGGGATGGTTTGTTGGTAAAGAATGTGTTTGTGATGCACAGGTTATGGTATGTGCAGAATTCGAGTAGTCTCTGACCATTGTCATTCATGTTGCCAATACCAAAGTGTCCAACACAAATGGGCCACGAATCGTGGTCAGATCCCACGCGAGCGTTAAAGTCCCCTAGAAGGTAGATATTTTTAGTTGTTGGTATAGTTTTATGACACAGTTGAGATCTTTGTAGAACTGGTCCTTGGTCTCCTCTGAGCTGTAGAGAGTGGGAGCATAGATGCTGAGTAGATGTACTGAGCCAGAAGAAGTCGAGAGGCGCAGTGAGAGGATACGCTCAGTGCCTCCTGATGGTGGTTCTATTGAGGAGAGTAATGAGTTTCTCACTGCAAAACCAACGCCATGCTGACGAGGTTCTTCTGGATCGCTTCCCTGCCAAAAGAAGGTGAAATCTTGTTCTTTGAGTTTGCCGTTTGAGGGAAGTCTTGTCTCCTGTAGCCCAGCAATGTCTATGTTAAGCCTCTTTAGTTCACGGTCAATGATGGCCGTTTTCCTTGTGTCTTCAACCCTGGGTAGATCATCAGATATTCCAGGGCACATGGTCCTGACATTCCAGCTTGCCAACCGCAGGACTGGTGGTTTCTTGTTTTTTAGTTGTTTGCCTGGTGTAGAGGTTGCAGGCCGCTTTTCAAGTCATACTCTTAGCTCCAAGCACCCAATGAAGCAGGAGGCCTGTGGCGGGTCAGTACCTTATTAACTGGGGCTGCCCAGCTTGAGGTGGGCAGTAGCTAACCAATAGGACACGGAGGTCCCTCCCACCGTCAGAGGTAACCCGTAGCGCCCATATTTTACGCCAATCTGAATGGACTTATCACTCGTGACTGTTACCTCCCGTGTTATTTCTGCAGCTTTTTACAGCAGCACTGAAGTGTCCTCTCCAGTTTTGCGCAGGCCTGGGCTAGATATGAGAAAGTCCTGGGTAGCCCAATCGTCAGGTTTCCTCTCTCGACCTTGCTGATGTAGTCCAAAGGAGTGCAGAGCATTACGTTTGGCACCAGCTTGGCTATGTTATAAACTACGTTCAAAAGAGATATCTCAAGAATTCAATCACTACTACCATCCACAACAAGTCTATTTCAGGGCACTTGATTATTTAACATCCTACTACTATCATAGCACTCCCGCATTCTTATTCTTGTTCTTATTTTTATGCTTATTATTATTATTATTATTATTCTCTGCCAAGATTTCACAACGACCTCTAACCCACAAGAGTAAACAAGATAGATACAGGCAGAAACAAGGAAAATACCCCTTGTATTTGAACACTATTCAAATATTCTTTTTAAAATCTTTTCATTTAACTTTTCCAAAATGTAATTGTTTTCCATATTTACAGTTGTAAAAGACTCAATGACCGAAACCGGTACTGAAATGTTTTTTATAAAATTATTTTATAATTTTCTACCTTGACTTTTTTTCCATATATATATCAACCCGTGTGTTCCTTTTCAACCTTCTACATATATATATATATATATATATAACGGGCTTCTTTCAGTTTCCGTCCACCAAATCTATTCACAAGGCTTTAGTCGCCCCAAGGTTATAGTAGAAAATGCCACGCAGGGGAGCTGAACCCGAAACCATGTGGTTAAGAAGCAAGCTTCTTACCACACACCCACGCCTGCGCCTACACACACACACACACACACACACACACACACACACATACACACACACACACACACACACATACACACACACATATAGTTGAAAAATATCGTTATAGGTATAAAAATACCTTAAGCAATTATAGAAAAATGGAGGAGAAAAAGATGTTGAATCAAAATTAGATTTAACACAAAGTAGGACTCAATACATACGCGCGTTTCAAAGGACAATACAAATATGTAAGAAAAAAATTATAACCATAATAATTGTACTTAAATTTATGCATTGTCATTTTCATCAGTGTGAGGAATTTTTGTAAGGACATCAAAAAAGGTTTCGTAAAAAAAAAGTAAATTAAAATAAGATACAATAAGGGAGAATACAAATGGGGTAATAGAGAAAAAATCGGATATTTGTAAGCAAGTTTTAGAAAGAGGAAAAATAATAGTAGTGATAATAGTAAGAGAGACGAAAGGGAAAAAAGACAGACATATCAATGTGCATGCACGTCTGTATGTGCGGTAAACTATAACATAAAAATAAGAATTAAAAGTTAACGGGTGTGCTTAAAAAATGGTAACAGGTCGACACAAATACACAGGACCACGTGTGTATAGTAGAATATAACGTAACTAGTAGAAAACCCCTACTAGTTTTTTACGAGGGGCGTTCAATAAGTAATTCCTCAGACCCGCTTGCCTTTGTTTGATCTAGCTGCATGTGCAATTATTGATATCTCTATAGATTAAGTGGCAAATTACAGCTCCGAACTAATTGTGGTTTCTGATTTACAGGTGTTAGAAATGGGTCAAGTGGGAAATGGAGCATGTTGAGTGTCGAGCAGTGATCCGGTTTTTGTATTTGAAATGACGCACACCACAGGAGACTTTTAATGAAATGAAAGTAACTTATGGTGATGATGCCCCATCATATGACCTTGTAAAACGTTGGCATCGTGAATTCAAACATGGTCGGAACTCTGTGGAAACAGCTCCCAGATCTGGTCGCACCCCTTCTGCCATTGATGAGGCATCTGTCCGTCAAGTTGAGGCTGCCATTTTGGAAGATCGACACATAACTATTCGCCAAATAGCCCATGAGGTCAAGATTAGTACCGGGTCTGTGGAAACTATCATTCATGACCATTTGCATATGCAAAAGGTGTCTGCCAGATGGATTTCCAGGTTGCTCATACTTTTCCAGAAGCAAGAACGCAAGAATTCCAGAAGCAAGAATTTAGGGATGTGCCAAGAAGATGAGTCAAAATTTTTCAAAAGACTGATTACACAGGATGAGACCTGGGTCCATCACTATGATTCAGAGACCAAAGCCCAGTCAATGCAGTGGAAGCACCGTGACTCACCTCCTCCAAAGAAGGCAAGGGTGCAGCCCTCCGCTGGCAAGGTCATGCTCACAGTCTTCTGGGACCAGGACGGAGTAGTGATGACAGATTTCCTGGCAAAGGGTACCACAATTACAGGAGCCTATCATGTTTCACTTTTGAGGAAATTAAGAGAAGCTATCGAAACCAAGAGGCGAGGCAAAATCAGCAAAGGCATCCTCCTCCTGCAGGACAACGCTCCGGTCCACAACTCGCGTGTCGCCAGATCAGAAGCACAGGCGTGCGGCTATGAACTCTTCCCCCATCCCCCTACTCTCCTGACCTTGCACCCTCTGATTTTCACCTCTTCCCAGGCATGAAGTTGTTTTTGAAAGGAATGCGTTTCCCAGATGATGCAGCCTTGATTTCTGAAGTCACGTCGTGGTTGGAGGACCAAGCTGGGGTCTTCTACGAAAACGGTCTCCAGAACTGCATCAAACGATGGGAGAAATGCATACCTCTGGGTTGTTCCTATGTAGAAAAAGACTAATACTTGTGCCAAGTTTCGTTGCTCTACTGCTATGGGAAGTCGGTCAGGGGCATTACTTATTGAACGCCCCTCGTACATAGGTTTTTTCTTTGATGTATTTTGCATGCACCTGTATTTTTTATTTGTCTGGGCGGATGTGTATATATTATGTGTATTTTACGTGTGCACTTGTGTTTGTGTGTATGTATATATATATATAATATATATATATATATATATATATATATATATATGTATTTATTTATATATATGTGTATATATGTATGCATATATATATATATTATATATATATATATATAAATATATATATGTATGTATGTATGTGTGTATATATATATATATATACATGTGTGTCCGTCTACATGTATGTGCATGTTCATTTTTTTATGTATGTGTTTGTAGATGTCACCACTACACCATACACCACCATACCACACAACATCACATCACACCACCACGCACACACTAGCACTGACCTCTTCCCAGCCGCACATCCACACACGCACACGTCGAGGTCACCAGCCCTCTTCCACACGCACATACATACTCTCTTATACACATGCACGCGCACCTTCGTTTTGGGATCACCACTACTTTATTATCTCCCCTTCTTCCTAGCTATCCTGTGTGACCCTTCTGTCCGGCATTCGCCATGATAGATCGCTAGCCACTACACATTCTTTATTTTATTTCTTTGTTTCTTTCTGTGGAAGAGCGTAGGCTCGAAACATTAAAAACTTTTTCACTTCCCGAGCGTTAAACTAACACATCTGTATGTGTGTATATGTAGATTTATTTATTTATATTTATATACATCTTACGTGAATACGTACTTCTTTATTTTACTTGTTGGATCTTCCTTCACACTTGCTTGCCTGTATGTGTATATAGACCACGCACCAAAGTAGCACCTTGTGATGAATATTTTTGTTTGAGTAGAAATCCTTTGGGTTCTGTGAGACGTTTGTCTCTGGTATCTCCCTCTCTACGTCCAGAGTTCAATGCCGTCGGGTCGACTTTACCTTTCATCCTTTTGGAGTCGATAAAATAAGTACCAGTTAAGCACTTAGCCCTACCCTCGAAATTGCTGGCCTTGTACCAAAGTTTAAACCCAATATTATCATCGATATAGTAACCATATAGATTGGTCTTGTAAAATAGGTGAAAATGAAGATCTCAATATAATTTATAAACAAGTTGGTGTAATAGTGATATATCTTGATAATCATGCCTACTCCATTCAATTCCTCTCAGAAATCATTGGAGTAAAACAAGCCATTTAAAGTGATTGGAGAGGCGAAGAAGTATAAGGATATTAAGTCAATGTCTGATGCAGTGATCAAAACATACCTTAAGAACCGAGAAGTCGTCACCGTCATCGATAATAGCGCAAACAGATTTGGTTTCAGTAAATAGAAGGGATCGAGTGAAAGAGGAAGGCTTTCAAGAGTATATTCGATGTCCTTGACAAGGACAGTAACTAGAAACAGCAAAAGTTTGTTAAGATTAGAACAATGAAATAGTTTCAAACGGTGACGATAGGGCGGTCGGAAGTAATGGGCTTACAAATTTATATTTACAAATGTATATTTTTTTATGTAATTTCAAACTGAAACTGCGAACTCTTAGTTACATGTCATAAACGACAAATAGTTTGGCAATCGGAAGCATGAAAATTTAAATTATATAAAATATAAAGTGCTTGCCTCTGCCTGACCATTAGGTTCAAGGATAATAACTTAAGAGAATTGATGGTGCTCCTTTGGCGTGTGGTCTACAAGGGAGAATACTTTAAGTTACTTTTTAAATTATTTTGTACATACTTAACATTTTAAATGCATATTTTCAAATTCTTACTGTTTTAATAATAAGAAAACCATATAATAATTAAAATAAACGTGTAGATCACACACCAAAGTAAATTTGCTCACGTAGGTCACACGGAAAGTAGCAATAAAACAAAGTAAACTAAAAAGTAACCTAAAGTAATCTCCCTTTAAATTGTAGATTGCACGACAAAGTATATGACGTGAATTTAGTACTGGTTTCTTGTAAAAATGCAACCGTCTTCGTCTTGTGGCTGATCACATTGTAAAAATCTTTAGCCAACATCATACGGGTTTTTAGAAATTGAAAAATTAACTAAAATGTAACCTAAAGTAATCTCCCTTGTAGATCACGCGCCAAAAGAACACCCAGTAGACACTCTTTCGTATGTACGTTTTCAAAACTCAAAAGTAGCTGACGCCAAACACTGGCTCATACTTTAAAGGGAGATAACTCCTAAAGATAAAATTTGAGTTGTTTTGCTTGTATCTTTTTTTCCCTCCACCCTGTTTTAAAATATTGTGACCTGACCTGACTGAAATTCTTCAATGGACTTGTATTATTATTATTATTTTTGTTCTTCTTCACACAGTATTATTATTATTATTGTTATTATTATTTTTCTGTGTCCCACTGTGCGTGAAGAAGCGTGGTCCAGCAGCAACGAGTATGTTTGGCTCATGTTCCAAAGACCGTGGGTCTAATTCCTAGACCAAGAAGTACATTGTACCCTGGAGCAAGACATTTCGTTTCACATTTCTCTAATATATTGAACTTAATAGATTCCAGTGGAACATGGAATGTTCGAAACTGCTAACTAAAGACACAACAGTAGTGACAAGAATTCGAACACAATCAAGACATAACAGTAGATATTAAAAATCCAGTTGAAGGATTCAAACTAAAAATACAAGAAATCCTGTTGTGGACAGATTTGAACTACACACAGAGAAAAATATTAAAAGTCCTGTTGAAGAACGATTCGAACTAAAAATATTAAAAAATCCTATTGAGGAAGGATTTGAACTACATACAGTGAAAAATAGTAAAAATCCTGTTGAAGAATTATTCGAACCACACAAGATGTAACAGTGAAGATATAACAATGAAGGTTTTGCAAGACACAACACTGGTGACAAGGATTCAAATTTTATGCATTCCACAACAGTGGGACACAGAAAAAAAAATAATAATACTGTGTGAAGAACAAAAAATAATAATATAAGTCCATTGAAGAATTTCAGTCAGGTTGCTATGTGTTGGTATCACTACTGGTAACAATGTAAAGCCGGTACTGCCTGGATAATTCTGAAGGAAAAAAAGGTGCTTTTTCCACTCACCAAAGTGAATGGTGTTTTGGCCAGGAGGAATTGATGTCAGAATATATCCAATGATCATCAACCCTGAACCATAAACAATGAAAACATTATATAATTTTATATTTTATAGAATAAGCGTCTTTCCTATTACCTTTGTATAGGTTCTACCTTAGAAATTACAAGGTCTGAGACTTAAACATATTAATATTATTCATCATTAGAATAATATTTATAAAGCAAAATATGGAAAAGATCTTCTGTAGAAAAATGTGGCTGAGCTTAATGCCTCCAAAAATTCTGTATTGACAGATACAATTTCAAAAATTGTGGAATAATATCTGATTTTTGGGAAATTAATTAGTGATCGTTGGTTGTCACTAGACTCCACAACACTCATACCTAGTGATCATTGGTTGTTACTCAACTCCACGATGCCCACACCAGTGTTTGTTGGTTGTCACTCATTTTCATGACAATCATTCCTTTGAGATATTGGCTATTTTTATGCCATGTCTATATCTAATTCCAACAAGATTTTTTTGAATTGTTGTGTAAAATTCTAGTAGCTTAATATGGAAGATTAGTTAATATAAATTTTATGTCATAATCCTCTATGACAGTTTTCTTTTGACTAAATACTAAATGAAAGTAAAAAAAACTAATTTAGTAAATATTTTCTCTTTCTTCATTTTCTTCAACCTGTTAATGAAATTTATTTCTGCAACTATGAAACTGTTATTATAGCGGTGAAAAAGAACGAGCTTTATTTATCTTCAACATACAAGTACATTCAGCATTTTCGTGGTGTATAATTCATCACGGCATTTACGCAGCCTGAGTTAAGATTTATGTATAATGATAATACTTATAATTAAGTTATAAGTGACAGTTTATCACTATAGATTTCTATTCAATAAACATCATCATCATCGTCGTTGTCGTTTAACATCCGTTTTCCATGCTGGCATGGGTTGGACGATTCAACTGAGGTCTGGAAAGCCAGGAGACTGCACCAGGCTCCAGTCTGATCTGGCAGTGTTTCTACAGCTGGATGCCCTTCCTAACACCAACTAATCTGAGAGTGTAGTGGGTGCTTTTTATGTGCCACCGGCACAAGGGGCCACGGGAGTTGGCATCGACTACTATCGGATGGTGCTTTTCTATGCCACCGGCACTGACATCGGCCACATTCAGATGGTGCTTTTTACATGCTACTGGCACAGGGCTCACAACTACAATTTCCATTTGATTTGATTTTGATATTGCTGATGTTGATGTACTTGACTCGGCATCGGCCACGTTCAGATGGTGCTTTTTACATGCCACCAGCACAGAAGCCAGTCAAGGCGGCACTGGCATTGGCCACGTTCTGATGGTGCTGTTTACGTGCTACCAGCACAGGACTCAGAAGTAAAATTTTCATTTGATTTGATTTTGATATTATTGATTTTAATTTATATTTATTATCTTTTCCAAGTTCGAACATGTTATAAATTGGTGACATATAAATAAGATAATCTCAGCCCATTATAAACTAGATAAAACACCCTTATAAAAGTGGTAACTCACACTGTTATACTAGAAAAGACCATTCAGTAATCAACAACATAATCATCATCGTCATTTAACGTCCACTTTCCATGCTAGCATAGGTTGGACGAATTGACTGAGGTCTGGCGAACCAGACTCCAATCTGATCTGGCAGAGTTTCTACAGCTGGATGCCCTTCCTAACGCCAACCAATCCGAGGGTGTAGTGGGTGCTTTTACATGCTACTGGCACGAGGGCCAGTTTGGTGATACTGGCAACGACCATGCCCAAATGGTGCTTTTTACGTGCCACCTTCACAGGAGCCTGTCCAGCGGCACTGGCAACGACCTCGCTCGAATGTTTCATGTGCCAACAGCACAAGTGCTAGTAAGGTGTCGCAGTAACGATCAAGCTCGAATGGTGTGCTTAACGTGCCATCGGCACTAAGCCCGCTTGTTGCTCTGGCAACAATCTCACTCATATGGTACTCTTAGCGCTCCACTAGCAACGGATGCCAGTCACCAAGTTTTATTTCGACTTCAATTTCACTTGCCTCAACTGGTCTTTGCAAGCAGAGTTTAGTGTCCAATAAAGAAAAGGCACGCATAGGCCACAAGGTTATGGTCACACTTTTGCTTGCCGAGTCTTCTGCAGCACAGCATATTTCCAGAGGTCCCGGTCACTAGTCATTGCTTCGGTGAGGCCCAATGTTTGAAGGTCATGCTTCACCACCTCATCCCAGAACTTCCTGGGTCTACCTCTTCCACAGGTTCCCTCAACTGCTAGGGTGTGGGACTTTTTCACATAGCTATCCACATCCATTCTCACCACATGACCATACCAGTGCAGTCGTCTCTCTTGCACACCACATCTGATGCTTCTTAGGTCCAACCTTTCTCTCAGGGCACTAACACTCTGTCGAGTATGCACACTGACATTACACATCCATCGGAACATGCTGGTTTCATTCCTTGCAAGCTGACGCATATCCTCAGCAGTCACATCCGATGTTTTACTGCCATGTAGCATGGCTGTTTGTACACATACATCATACCGTCTACCTTTTACTCTGAGCGAGAGGCCCTTTGTCACCAGCAGAGGTAAGAGCCCTCTGAACTTAGCCCAGGCTATTCTTATTCTAGCAGCTACACTTTCAGTGCACCCTCCCCCGCTACTGACTTGGTCACCTAGGCAACAGAAGCTATCAACTATTTCTAGTTTTTCTCCCTGGAATGTGGCGGAAGTTGTTCTCCGCACATTTTCAGTGTTATAGCTCCTGAGCATCTGCCACATACAAAAACTATCCTCTCAGTTAGCCTTCCTTTGATATTACTGCACCTCTTGTGTCCATAGTTTACACTGAGTTTCTACCTACGCCTTTTCTACAGATCGAACAGGGCCATCTACCTGAAGGGATTTGTGGTTTGCCTGCCTTCCTACTTATTAGGACTTTGGTTTTAGCTAGGTTGACTCTAAGGCCCTTCGATTCTAATCCTTGTTTCCACACTTGAAACTTCTCCTCTAGTTCTGTTAGTGACTCAGCAATTAGAGCAAGGTCATTAGCATAGAGGAGCTCCCAGGGGCATCCTGTCTTGAATTCCTCCATTATTGCCTGGAGGACTATCAGAAATAGGAGGGAACTGAGGACTGAACCTTGGTGGAATTCTTCACTGTACTCGTTGCCAACCCTCACCTTACTGACAGTGTCCCTGTACATGACTTGTACGGCTCTCACTAACCATTCATCTATCCCTAGTTTCCTCATTGACCACCAGATAAGGGATCGGGGGACCTTGTCAAAGGCTTTCTCCATGTCAACGAACGCCAGGTACAGGGTCTTATCTTTGGCTCGGTATTTCTCCTGCAGCTGTCTAACCAGAAATATAGCATCAGTGGTGCTTTTCCCTGGCACGTAACCAAACTGCATCTCACTCAAACTGACTCTCTCCCTAATTAGTTGGGCTATGACCCCCTCCGTGATCTTCATTACCTGATCCAAGAGCTTGATACCTCTGTAATTATTTGTATCTAAAACGTCTCCTTTACCTTTGTAGCAGTTGACTACAGTGCTGCTACACCAATCATTGGGTATGACTCCTTCGTGTATCACCTGGTTAACTATACGGTTGACTAGGCTATAGCCGACACTGCCAGATATTTTGAGCATCTCTGCAGTAATTCCTGATGGGCCGGCAGCTATCCCTGTCTTCATACTTTTAATTGCTTTAACTACCAAGTTACTGTCAACTCAGATAGCTGCTCCCTCTGTTGAGTCGACAATCGGCAGACACTCTTTCTCCCATTCAAGAGAACCATCATCCATGCGGACACATTTCTCTCCTACATCACAATTCTCTTTCACACACTGTCTTGCAACACGAAATACCTCAAGTCTTTGGTCCCCATGGCGCTGTACATTGGCAAATTTTTTCTTATCTGCTTCCCCTCTGGCTAAATAAACCTGTCTCCTAGCTTCTCTTCTGGCAGTCTGATACAATTTCCTGCTACCACCATTCTTCCAGTCCTACCAAGCCTGTCTCTTTTCTCTAATAGCCCTGTCTACAACATTGTTCCACCACCACGTTATTTTGAGTCAAGAGGGGACTTTGCACCATCCACAGATCTGGTCAGTGGCTCTCAGCAGGTTGTCCCTTAGAAACCTCCAGTTGTCTTCTACCCCATGTAAAGCTATATCCCCTTCTATTTCGTCCAAGGCTTCAAGTAATATGTCCCTAAATCTCTGTCCATTCACAGAATCTTTAAGCTTCCAGAAACTTCTTCTCCATGTTGGTTGTCCTCTTAGTCCTGATCCTAAAGTCACTAACTACCAGTCTATGTTGCAGGGTACATTCTTCACCTGTGAAGGTTTTGGCATTTATAAGCAACCAACTTTCCCTTTTTCTGGCAAGGATGTAGTCAATTTGGCTAGTATGTCAGCCCGATCGGTAGGTGACTACGTGGCTGGTAGGTTTCCTGAAGTTAGTGTTGCAAACCATAAGATCATTTGCATCACAGAACTCAGCAGCCTGGTTCCCTCCTCGTTGCGGGAACCATAACCGTAGCCTCCATGTACGTCATGGAAGCCCCCAGCATGTTGTCCAACATCCCCTTTGAAGTCACTAGCCACAAAGAGAAGGTCCCTGTCGTTTGTCAACGAGGTAGTCTGCAGTAGGGTGTCATAGAATCGGTCTTTCTGTCCATCGGGTAGCCCTGGCTGAGGAGCATGGGCCGATATAATGGTTGCTAATCCATGATGAAGCACTAATCTAATCTTAAGTATTCTGTCGCATATCTGACTACCTCAATTACCTTATCTACCCATTTTTCAATGAGAAGTATACCCACGCCCTGACACCGTCAGTGTTCCCAGCCCAGAAAATCTTGTACTTGTGTTCTTTGCCTGTGAGGAACCTAGCAGAACTTCCTCTCCATCTTACTTCTTGGATGCAATACATATCGACAACAACAAAGAATGAAACAGAATCCAAGGATACTAGTGATGATCTATGTCAGCAAATATGTTAGTACAAAAAATTATCAAAGTATATTAAATTATTTTGCTGTGAGGAAGCCTGACATTTCAGACGGAACTCTTTTGTTAGAGTCCTCTCTGAAATGTTAAAATTTTCTTGTTCCTCACAGGAAAATATCAAAAACCTCATTTAGTGATCACAGAATAAATATTTAATCGAAATAATTCCCTAAATAAAAGATAAAAATGATAAATTTTTTTTCATTCATAAAATTAACAATTTCCAGATACCATGCATACAGAAAAAAGTAAATATCTCATATATTAAATAGAGAACCTAAATTTCAGGAATAAGATATTTAGCAAAAACTTTATTTGATCATCGTGACTGATTTGTGGAGACATTTTTGCGGAAAACATTGAAATGTTCAAGATATTGCTGCACAGTGTCAGACGGACTGTATTCTGAAGTTAACTTGTTCTTTAAAGTTGCAGGAGGATTGTCTAAAATATTACCCATTACGCTTTGAATGAGTTCTTTCATTAAATTCCAGCAATCGTTGATTATGGCACATGGATAATATTCCACCTGATAAAAAAAAAGAGAAACAATAGTAATGAAAAGGAAAACTTCTCAAACAAATGTAATACAATGTTACAATAAAATATACAATAAAAACTAGAGAAAATACTTAATTCTCACACAGTACAACACAATACAAAACAAACCCTAAACAGCTTTAGTAGGTACAAGCATGGCTCTATGGTAAGAAGTTTGTTTCCCAACACATGATTCTGGGTTCAGTCCCACAACATGGCACTTTGGGCTAGTGTCTTCTCTATTTGTCCTCACCACTGCTTGATAGCCAGTGGTGGTGTCCCAGTAACTTAGCAGTTTGACAAAAGAGGCCAGTAGAATAAATACTAGGTTTAAAAAGTCCCATCTCTCAGATCCTGAATGAAACACTACATCGAATTCTAGAACTTCAACTTTGTGAAACGTGTGCATGCGTGTGTGTGCATATATGTGTGCACAAAGGATATCTTTCAGTTTCAGTCTACCACAACCACACTGACTCACAAGGGTTGGAATTACAAAGAAAAAATTTTAACTATTTGAAACAAAATATTACCAAATGAAAATCCAATATTCCTACAACAGAAACAATTTTATTTTACAGATGCAGGTGTGGCTGTGTGGTAAGAAGTTTGCTTCCAACTACATGATTCTAGGTTCAGTCTTACTGCATGGCACCTTGAGCATGTGCCTTCTACAATAGCCTTGGGCTGACCGAAGCCTTGTGAGTGGATTTGGTAGACGGAAACTGAAAGAAGCCCATTGTGTGTGTGTGTATATGTATATATATATATATATATACATACCTCTTTTATTAATCAGCATAACACAAAAATTATTACAAGCAACCACAGTGCCGAATCTAATCTGAGGAACTACAATTGCAAAGACTTGCTGTCCGTTAGAGGGTAAATGTCTTGAAAAAGGAATTGTTTATAGAGCTAAAGTGCAATAGATGGCTTGCAAAAATATAAAATTTACACAGGGGCTTTTATTCCCACCAAAATTCTTTCCGATACCCCAAGAATAGGACAGCAACAAGTCTTGCAAAATATGTCTGGCAACTGAAGGACAATGACACCCATCCTTTCAATATCAGCTGGACAATTTTGGAAAAAGCACCACCATATAAACATGGAGCTTGTAGAAGACCTATGAAATGTAATCTTTGCCTCTCAGAAAAGTTCTTTATCCTGTTGCAGGATAAACATGCATTAAACCAGGGACATGAGCTCATAAATTCCTGCTGGCACCCGGCAAGGTTCAAAATGTCAACCAATAAAATAGCGCATGAGTAAAACTTTTTTGACTTTTGGAAAATTTTGACATTCGCATTTGAATTTAGCTTTACATCTTATATATAGTAATTTTTGTATTACAATGCTAGTTCATATTTTGACTTCACATTTTATATTTTACATCCGACTTTTAAGAAAACCTTCAACTGTTTTAGAAATTTAAACTTGAGTTTCTCCAAGGTTTATTTTTTATTCATTTTTACTTATTTTTTATATATTTATCATCATTCATCGTTTAACGTCCGCTTTCCATGCTGGCATGGGTTGGACAGTTTGACTGAGGGCTGGCAAGCCAGAAGGCTGCACTAGGCTCCAATCCGATCTGGCAAAGTCTCTACAGCTGGATGCCCTTCCTAACACTAACCACTTCAAGAGTGTAGTGGGTGCTTTTAAGTGCCACCGGCATGAGAGACAGTCAAGCAGTACTGGCATCGACCATGCTTGAATGGTTCTTTTTATGTGCCACTAGCATGGGAGCAGTCAGGCGGCACTGGTAACAACCATTCTTGAATGGTGCTTTTTATTTGCCACTGGCACAGGAGCCTGTAAGACAGTAGTGGCAATGACTATGTTAGAATGGTGCTTTTTACATGCCACCAGCATGGGACCAGTCAGACAGCACTGGCATGGACCACACTCGAATAGTGTCTTTTTACATGCCACCGGCTTGGGTGCCAATAAGATGGTACTGTCATCAGCCGTAACAACAACTTCATTTGCCTCAACAGGTCTTCACAAGCGCAGTTTATTGCCCAATGATTGAAGAGTACTCTTAAGTGAGCTGCACTGGCATAGGCCACGATTATGGTCTCACTTGGTTTGCCTGGTCTTCTCAAGCACAGCATATCTCCAAAGGTCTTTGTCACTTGTCATCATCTCAGTGAGATCCAACGTTCGATGGTCGTGCTTCATCACCTCATCCCAGGTCTTCCTGGGTCTATCTCTGCTAGGGTGTGACACTTTTTCACACAGCTGTCCTCATCAATATGCAACACATGACCATACCAGTGCAGTTGTCTCTCTTGCACACCACATCTGATGTTTCTTATGTCCAGCTTTTCTCTCAGGGAGCTTACACTGTCATGTATGCACACTGGCATTACACATCCTGTGGAACATACTAGCTTCATTCCCTGCAAGCTTATGCATATCCTCAGCAGTCACAGCCCATGTTTTACTGCCGTGTAGCATGGCAGTTCACACATAGACATCATGCAGTCTACCTTTTACTCTGAGCGAGAAGCCCTATGTCACCAGCAGAGGTAGGAGCTCTCTGAACTTCGCCCAGGGTATTCTTATTCTAGTAGCTACACTCAGAGCATCCAACCCTGCTACTGTTATATTAATTTATTGTACTAGACAGTGTTTTATAATATGTTTGTATCCATATATACGTTATGGTGTATATATTTATCTTGATGTGAATATATATATATATATATATATATATATATATACATATATATATGTATGTATGTATGCACGTATATATACATGTGTGTGTGTGGGGGGTACATTTAAATAATAAGGGTGAAAAATCGAATATTAATTTGATTAATATCAATTTAAAACCAGTAGCCTGCATTGAGCGTAGGCCACCATGGTTCGTGATGCCGTTAGGACCAGAGAAGAAGCCGGCTCAACCCACTTTGGGTGAACGCCGTCACAGATACAAGTAAGTATATATATATATATATATATATAAATTTACATATGTTTATTTGTATGCATGTCTATATGTGTGTGTATTTGTATGTATGTTTGTATTTATGTAGATATGCATGTCATTTTATATGTGCACATTTGCAAGCTGAACGAAGTATCTAACATTCGTTAGATACTTTTTAGGAATGCCAACTTCCAAATCATCTTACCCTCTATCTCTATCTATTTTTCTCTTTCTCTTTCTAATTTTCTATTTCTTTTTTCTTCCTTTCCCTTTTTCTTTCTCCCACCATTCTCTGATTTTCTTTTCGTTTTCTTTCTCTCGCCTGTAACAACTAAGCTGTATAAGCACACACCAGGAGGTACTACGCACGTGCATGTGTGTGTACATGGATATATAAATATGCATTTGTACATATCTATGCTTTGCCTATATTTGTCTGTATATGTAATAGCCTTGAACCAATGCCAGTATATTTAGTGTATATATGTATATGTAGGTTGTTCGGTATGTATATGTATTGCTAAATGTATATGTATTTTAGGATGTTAGTTCTTTGTGGAAGGTTTTTTTAAAAATAGATATATCTTTTAATTTATTCAGGTCTTTTTTTCTTTTACATAATCTATTTTTGATTTAAGATTTTCTTCGATTTTTATATGATTTAAACTGTAATTGTAATTTCATACAACCAGTTATTGAAAAGACTGTTGATTGAAAGGACCAACAAAACAAAACCATTTTCAAATGTGTATCTATCAAAGTAATTGTATATTTATGCATATAACCATATTTTGTTCCATTTTAAACTAAACTGTCCAACGAACAGAAATGTGAAACTCTGAGTAACAGTTTTTGTGATATCTTTGCTGCTTTTTAATAAAGTGTGTGTGTGTGTCTTTATGTCTGTGTTTGTCCTCCCATCACTGTTGACAACCAGTATTGGTGTGCTTACATCCCCGTAAGTCAGTGGTTCAACAAAAGAGACCAATAGAATAAGTATTAGGCTTAAGAAGTAAGTCCTGGGGTTAATTTGTTTGACTAAAACCCTTCAAAGCAATGCTCCAGCATGTCCATAGTCAAATGACTGAAACAAGTAAAAGAATAGAAGAAAAAAATAATGATAAAATTATTAATTACCTCTACAAGGATACCTTTGACACTTGATGCTATTAATACAGTCCCAATTTTGATGAGAAAATCTCCATATTCATATCTTTGACCTTTAGATTCAATTTTAGATCCTTTCTTTTGTTGATAGAAACCCTTTAATCGTTGCATGAGGACATCAAACTGACTGTCAGCTACTAGACAATTGCCTGTGTCTAGAATGGCAAAACATGTAGCAGGTTGTTCACTGTTGTGTAATATATGAATCAAACGTTGAGTAGCTAGAAAACAAAATCAACACTGTAAATAACTAGGTTAACTACTGATATAATCCAAAATTTTACCCCCCACAATCATTAGGATGCAATTTACATTTCTCCAAGAAATTGTTTCCGAGAAATTGATATCTTCTTTTTACGAGTGTAAAGTCAAGTGTACTCAAGAGAAATCATCATCATTTAGCTTCTGTTTTCCATGCTAGCATGGGTTAGATGGTTTGATTGAAACTGGTAAGCTGTAGGGCTGCACCAGACTCCAATCTGATTTGGCATGGCTTCTATGGCTGGATGCCCCACCTCATGTTAACCACTCCAACAGTGTAATGGGTGCTTTTTACATACTACCAGCACAGATGCCAGTTATGTGACCCCAACATTGAACAGAACTAGGATTTCACTTGTCATTGCCTCTATGAGGCCCAATATTTAAAGGGTACTTTTTACATGCTCACCAGCATGGGTGCCTGTTATGTGATACTGGCATCAGCCATGACTATGATTTCACTTGATTTGACAGATCTTCTTAAGCACAGTGTATCAGCAAAGGTCTCAGTCACTTGCTATTGCCTCCGTGAGGCCCAATGTTCGAAGATCATGCTTCACCACTTCAACCCATTACTTCATGGTTCTACCCCTTCCAAAGAACAAATTCATAGATTTCATTCCAACTTTGATACAACCCACAATAGTACGTACTTCATTTTTTTAAGATGATGTGATGTTGTTGAGGAACATTTAACTCCTACTTCTAGGAAGTTGAGTACCATTCTAAACCTCATATGATTAACTATAGCATATAAAAGTATACAGCATGCCATTAACTAGGTGAAGACATAGTGTACCTGGAGCAGTGGTTGTTGCATGTAGTTACTTAAATGTCAACTTATTTCCCCCAAGACAACTCAATAATCATTGAACTGGAGCTACACAACAATATAAACCACTCGGCTTGTTACTCTCTGAGTTTCTCATCCTTTATCACTAATCAATTTATAATGTCCAGATAACACTTAACATTCTAGCATCTTTATAAAAGAAGGTATTTGCTTACATATCCATCTCCCCTCATCTTTACTGTGTCTCACTACACATTGTTCAACCTTTCTTTTCCCAAAACTGTAGCCTTCTCTCCCTCCCTATATTTTTCCAACATGCAACAACCTCACAAGACTTGGAGCCCAGCAAAGAAAGCAGCTGCTACCACTTCTCTTTCAAGTATGTATCTAGTGTAAAAAAAAAATAATTACAAAATAAAGTTGATTTAGAGGCTTAAGTCTGAATGTTAAATACAGTGGATGGCTGAATCAGTAAAGTATATGGTGTTAGTAATATCTCTTTTATACACTGAATATCAATTCCACTTTCAGAGATCGATTAGATAAGCACCATTCAAGTATGCAGATTTTACTGACTCTACCCAAAATGTGTAAACCCTTTTGAACACATCGTTCTAATCTAATAACTTCACCAAGAGTTACCTACTTTTGCACAGCATATATTTAAAAAAGAAAGCACTGAGTACAGAATGATTATATGCAATAATACAACACACAGTTAACAAAAACTACTGGATGCAAAGTTAACAAATTAATTAACCTGAGGCAAAATAGTAACTATAAAGTTTTCAGGTAACCTAGAAAGATTAGAATAACTAGGTGGGAATTAATGAAATTAATATATTAAATAAAGAAGTGAACTATAGTGGACAAAATGTTTTGCAGTATTTACTATATATTCACTTTGAGTTCACTTTGTCTTTCATCTTTCCAGAGTCAATAATAAAGACAAACATCCATCAAGTATTCCTCAAAATGTATAGCACCCTGAGCAAACATTAGGATCAATGCACATAATGAATTCTTTCAGGTTAATAATAGTTAGAGGAGAAACATTGATGTGATGGGAACTCTTCACAACCTTTTCTGTGCCCATAAACTAATTCTATTTGAAACTTCAAGATTAATTTTTTATCTATATTCTTTATCTATAGCTTTCAAAACAGATACCAAAGTACATCTCTCTTGCTTATTGACACTAAAAAGGGAAGAGGACATGTATATTCAGAATGATGTAGTCTTGCATTCGTTATACTTTAAAATATTAACAAGATGATCCTAGCTTGAATGCCTGTCATTATAGATCTACTCAATTAGGGCTAACCTGATACTAAATAATATCTAAAACTGAAACTTTTTTTAACACAAAACTTTCCTCAGTTATTAAAATACTGAATTTATATTACATAAAGCAATATAAAATGTAATATAAATGAAACTTACTTGTATTCGGAAGAGTAGACTGATATGTTTCACAATCAACATAAAAATTGCCAGCTTTAACAGCACCCAACAACTCTACCTGTTTTTGTAGGCTATCAACTATTTGTTGGGCACTTTTACCTTCAGGAACAGGATAGGAAAATACACTGAAAATAATAATAGAATTGTTTTTTGGGGTATTTAAAGTAGCATGCTAAATACATTGTCAGGGATAAATATTAAATATGAAAGACAAACATGAAGAATGTAGACAAAAATATGTAATAGACAGTAGTTTTCAGCAGATGTAATTGTCTTCTGTAGCTTCAAGTCATTTATTTATTTCAGATTGTTATATTTCGTTATATTGAAGTCATCTATATAACACACTTATTAGGAGTTACATGAATAGCTGAATTAGTTATTCCACCAACTTGAGGAGAAAGACTCTGTTAGGGGCCAGCAAAACTTGAAGTTGCACAGGATCCAAATCAAAATGTTTTGAATAATCTTGTTGAGTCTGGAAGTTGGGGCAGTACCCATGGCTTTCACAAGACCTTCTGGACTAGTGCTTCAGATGATCCACTGTAGGTCGCAAGAGAGACAATGAGCAAGAATGGAAAAGACTAGATGTAGTGATTAGTGAGCATTCTTGGTGGTTGAAAACATCAAGGGTGATGAGAAGAGGAGAGTTGAGTAGGACATGTATGTCTGAATCAAAGTGGGACAAGCCTAGCTAGCTCCAAGGAAGATAGTCCATTATAATAGAGGTAGAATAGGTAGAGAGAGAAGACAGTACACTTGAGGCCTGAGAAGAGACAGTGCACTGTAACAAAGTCCCCAATGAAAGGCTAAGAATGACACATCTCTCTTATTTATTTGCACTAAAATGGGAAGGAGACATGTACATCCAGAATAATGTAGTCCTGCATTCATTATACAGGGTTATTCAAGAAGAATGAACCGATTTCATTATGCAATATTTTAATAAGGAAAAACAATAGGAAACTCCAGGTAAGTCACAAGTATTTACTCACAATCAACTTTTATTTCCTGTCTTACAAGTGTTCGATGTGGCAACCACTTGCAGCATGGGCAACATCAATGCAATAAGAGAATTCCTCCCAGATGCATATCAGCATTCCAGAAGATATTGATATAGAAGGGAAATGGAAAAACTTTGATAAAGCATTCAACCAGACAGCCAAAGAAGTACTCAGTGGATCGTGATATGCTGATACACGTCTGAGAGGAATTCTCTTATCGCATTTATGTTGCCCATGCTGCAGGTGGTGACCACATTGAACACTCATAAGACAGGGAATAAAAGTTGATTGTGAGTAAATACTTGTGACTTAGTTGGAGTTTTCTATTGCTTTATTAAAATATTGCATAATGAAATCAGTTCATTCTTTTTGAATAACCCTGTACTGTAAAATACAGGATGATCATGCCTAAACACCTTTCATCATAGATTTGCTCAATCAGGGCTGACCTGGTGCTATACAATATCTAAAATTGAATAAACTTTTTCACATAAAACATTCCTCAACCCTTTTCTGGATGTGATCCAAGATGTCCATAAAGTTTGAACTTTCAATCCTGAACATAGCCAAGAAGCTGTTATCAATAAGGTATAGAACTTTGGAGTGTAAATGAGGTGTGATAAATGTCCAAAAGTTGGAAATGATGTCAAGAATTTCAGAAGTGGCTCAATCTTTTCCAATCATGCAATGGGGAAAACAAATTGAAGAAAATTAATGCTAACATGCTCAACCTTTTGAGATCGCTGAACTTAAGTTGTTGGATAAAAATTGAAGAAGACGCACAAAATAGAAGTTGGCAAAATGCTTTATCAGAGATTGTGTCTCGAAACACATTGTGTTTGGAAGGGACTTTCCCCACACACACTTCATAAAAACTCACACACTTTATGTATTCGCTTTGGTTATTTATCGTAATAATGTTTTAAAAAGGAACATGATAGCCATTGCCAGCCACAACAAGCAGATGAAATCACATCCCTGAGATTTGTACACTGAAATACAGCAGACATCAATGATTATATAGTTGAATAATCTTTATATTAAAAAAATTCAATATCAAAATGCAAGGAGGTGAATCAAAAATAATGGCAGTGTTAGAAATAATATACACTAGCAAACGCAACCGTCCCTTGGACGGTTTAAGTTGCTTTCGTGGTATCTTTTTCACCAAATAATTGAAAATACCGAGAAGGTTTATGTGTAGCACAGCAATCTGTTTCCGATTAACCTAGGAACGGAAAATCAAATTAAAGGCTGGTTATTGTGGAGGTCATTGCACTTTTAATGATCATAGAACATATAAGTTTGCAAGCGATGTAAAGTAGAGCTACTGAAGTGTTTTGGGAGTAGATTACAGATAATGACTACAAAATATAGTTGTTTTACATGAAAGCGAAATTTCTTGTCAGAAACAGCCACATAAATGGTGTGAGGAAATTGAAGGAAAATGTTGAAACTTCCCCTCTGCGAGTTTATGTTTTTCAAATGCAAAGGGAGCTATTTTTTCAGAGAGAAAAGCTTATAAAAGCCCCTTCATTCTATCTTCCCACATAGCATGCACATAAACTAACAACGAATGCTGCATAAAGTTAAACTGGTATGGAGCTTCCTGAAAGATACGTATAGCTTTTGCTAGTGGAAGCAAAACTCTTATTTAAAGGTTGATTCTTTGGGACGAACCATATGTGAGTGTTTAAAAAAGGCTAGAATGACAATACTAGAACGTATTTGAAACAATGGACAGTAGTCGAAATATCATAATGGATGGGTAAAGAAGCATCCTTAAAGTGAAACAACGGTATCAAAGGCAAAAAAAAAAGGTATCAACAAACAGAAGAGAGGGAAGGGGACATCACCTTTCAAGTAACTCAGAATAGGTAATGGTAAGCTTGCCAAAGTTTAATGCACTTTCAATACGTAGATTAAGATAGTTTGGTATTGGATATTCATCATGTATACGTAGTTTTCCTAGTCAATTGAATTACCGTCGTAAGAGGACAGCAGAAATAAATAGACAAAATCCTTTCACGTTTATAAAAAGATTAGTCACCGGCAGCTTGCTAGCGCTGTGGCTTAATAAGTTTATGCAGCTATAAAAAAAAAATCGATAATGCTTTTGCAGCAAAGTTGCAGCTCACAGCGATGATGTCATTTGAAGCATTACGTGCCAGGAAAAATTCAACATTTTTGTTTCATTTTCAAACTTTTTCAACCTTAAAAGCAAAATTTTGCATCGACTAAAAATGTGCATTATAGCCCTTTTCAAGGGCTACATGCAGATGTAATTTTTTTCCTGAAAAGGCTTACAATGTGATCAGAAAAAAATTTAAAAGAAAATGAAGGCAAAAAGCACTTGTTTTTTCACAACGAAAAATCTTTGCCTAGTAGCTTGAATTTCGCAACAAAATGCATGATTATAAAGCACAACAGCCCAAAGCGCAAGCTGTTGGGCATTAGATGCCAATCGCGCCAATCTGGAGGGGCTTAGAGCCCCCTTGAAAAGATAAAAAAATCACTCTTCTCATCATAGCAACCGATCTTTCCAGATGGCGAGTTTTAACCTACTCAACTCTCTGCCTCATCACGCTTTCTATGCCTGTGTCAATTTTCAGCTCGATCCGACCACTGGTCTGGCCGCCAACCTCTGACGTAGCAAAATGTGTACACAATTTTGACCCAAAGCTTCTATATATATAGATTAGATTAGTTATGAAAGTTGATCAAGTCGTCATTCAAAAGTGAACCATTCTGAAAGATGTTTTAGAACGTTCCAAAAACATTCATCTCCAGTTTTCCCATATTTTTCCCTCCAAAGAAACTCATCTAGATAGGATTCAATCATATTTGTATCAAACTTTTGAATCTACTTTTTGCATTTTTCCAGTAACATTCAACTGAGTTGGTATGTATGTTAGTTACTGGATCCACAAAGTTTTCTCTATGGTTCACTTTGAAATGTGAATACCGTAGTTCGATATCAATTTCAGCTATTCCATTGTATCCACTCCAACAATCAGAATGGATAGTCATTCCTGGTTTTATATACTTTTTGATAAGGGGGAGCAGAGTTTCAGAGGAACGATCATTCACAAACACCAAAAATCCTATTTTGTCTTCTCTGTCCCATCCTCCTCTCCTGTGGTATTCTGCCTCTATTATACTTTCTTTTGCACATCAAAGATTCGTCTATTTCGACGATGTGCCCAACTCCTCCAACTTGGTAGGGATTACATACAAGATGGTGACTTGCTATGTCTCTCATGTATTGATACCAATGTATCACAGTTGCTTCTGAAAGACCTGCCACATCACATGAGATATTTATGGAGACTTTTCTGGACCATAAATACATCAGAAGAATAAAATCTTGGGAGTCATTTTCAGCTTTGTGTGTAGGGCATCAAAAAATCTTTCCTTCCTTATATTTTATCAGGCTCATCTCCTTATTACAAGAAGAGCATTTTGGTGTTATACAATTCAACACATTCTTCTCCTTGAGAAACAAATACACAGCATCAAAACTCTGAATGTGAGGCAAAATATCATAGATCATTTTGAATACACTGACTACTAGCTTGTCCAAAGAATTAAATCAACTGTTTGGTTGACCTGGCTAGTGCAGATACACACATCAGATAGAGAGATATATCTGACCAAAGCTGATTCAAAAGTATGATGGGAGTTTGATACAAATATGATTGAATCCCATCTAGATGAGATTCTTTGGAGGGAAAAATATGGGAAAACTAGAGCTGAATGTTTTCGGAACATTCTAAAACATCGTTCAGAATGGTTCACTTTTGAATTGACGACTACTTTTGAGTTAGTAAATAACATTTTATTTCATTATTTTCACTTTTCTTAATGACTATTTTTGAGTAAGATTTTATTTCAATTTCAAAATTTGATTTATCTTCATTCATTCAGTTGGTTGTTTGTTTAATAAGAAAGAGAGAGATCCCCCCCACCCTCTGATTTACAGTTTACACATATTTATACATGTGGAAGGTTTTTTTATATAGTGCTGACTAGTCTACTGACTAGCATGTGTGCGTGTGGTGCATGCATCGGGTCCACTCTTCTTAAGTAATACCAAATTAAGTACCAGTGGAACACTGTGATCAATGTAATTGACTAGTCTCTTCCCCAAAAAAATTTTAGGCCTTGTCTCCAATAGAAAGGATAATCAGTGCTACCGAGGGGCACTGCCTGTTCGAGATAAACTCTACCGGTACGGAAGTGCTGCCAACCGAAAGTGTACTCAGGACGACGAAACCGTTCTGCACGCACTCGTCCAGTATTGCTGACCTGTGGGTTTATGTCGAACAGCTACTGTCACTGAATCCATAGTGAAGATTGCACCGCTGACCTCCTTTAACTGGGAGTGCAAGGCAATTTTCCTTTGTCTAGTGGCTGTAGCGAAAGAGGTGGTATGGTGGACCTGTTTGAAAGGGCTGAAGTCAGACACTTTCCTATTTGGCCAAGGCCTCATCAACTTTTTCAAGTTCTACTTGAAAAGGAAGATGAGAGTAGAGAGGGAAGTGCTGTCTTGTAGCAAATTTATTGAAAGGTGGGTGAATGCGAAGAAAATGGCCAGTATGAACAGACCAATTCTGAGATTACACTTGTAAAAAAGAAGGTAATATAAAAGGAGAAGGGGCTCTCTACCCCTTTTTGACCAGACTTCAGTGGCTTTTATGGGTTTTTTCACATGTACCCTTTCAAAGCGCCTCCCCCTATTGGGAGTTTTATTTGTTATATTTTTCGCTGTTCTTAATGTTTACAGGGACCTTTCTTTTTCGCAAAACCCTTTGTACTTTTCGTCATCTTTGTCCTTGCATGTTTTTTTTTTTTTTATGTTAGCCCTTGTGGCCTACAAACCAGAATTTATTATTATCATTATTACTATTACTATGTGGCGGACAACAAAATCATTAGCACGCCTGGCCAAAATGCTTAGTGGTATTTCGACCATCTTCACGTTCTGAGTTCAAATTTCGCCGAGGTCGACTTTGTCTTTCATCCTATAGCAATCGATAAAATAAGTACTTGGACTTATTTTATCGATCACTAGGAGTTGAGGACTTGGGTCGATGTAATTGACTCATTCCCTTCCCTAAACTTGCTGGCCTTGCATCAAATTTTGAAATTATTATCATTTTGCAAGAATGTAAAACAATTGAATATTGGTTCCAAATTTTGGCACAAGACTAGCAATTTCGGGAGGGGCTGAAGTCGATTACATTGACCCTAATGCTCACCTGGTACTTCTTTTATCGATCCCGGCGGCATTTGGGCATTGTACATAAAGCCAGAAGAAATGTTGCTATGCATTTTGTAGGTTACCGCGCCACTGCCAGCTCGCCGCCTTACATTTGAACAATTGTCTTAATTGCGATATTATTTATAAGCCAACAAAAACGCGCGCACAAGGAGAAAAATACCTGTTCACAATTAACTAAGCAATATATACAATGTGCAACAATTTTATTCCATAAATATTTAGCATCCAAATTTTAAAATTATTGCAAAATGAATTATATAAATTTTAGCAATTAAAACTTAGAAAATTAATGCAAAACAAACAGCACTTACCACACAACACCCATGTATCTTGTTTCGATAACTGTAAACCGGGACAGTTCAAAATTTGAAGTTCATTAAAATAATTTCGGGGAATTATTATTTAGATAATGTTTACTCGAATGCCTTGAACAATTAAAATGCAAGGAAAACAAGGATTTAAGATATATATGTTACTTTTAACATATTTTAAGCTATACTTTCTTTAATTTTAAATTCAAATTATGAAAGCTATTGAGATTGCATCTAAAATTTAATCGTCGATGCTTGTAACGAAACTGCCGTAAGTCTTTATTTAACGTCTTATGTTTATTGACTATGTAAGTTCCGCATATAATAAATTAAGTTTTCTTTAAAGAATAGTAATTGAATACAAAATTATTTTATAATATTTATCATGTAATAATTTATCATGAAATAATTGTTGGGAAAATACTTTTAAAATTTATTAATTAATTTTTTAAATACTACTCAGCAGAAAATAACTTATATCATGCGCATGTGTGCTTCATTAGGAATTGGCGGTGTTCCACTTTTACCGACTTTTGTGAATTTCGTGTCCAAATAACTATTTAAAACAGTAACCATGGCCGCGGTAAGTATAAGCTTTATATAATTTTGATAATTAAACAATAAGGTTCTTATACATTTGAGAAAGTTTTTTTTATATATATCTTTACGGAATATTTGTGTTTGCCAAATTCTAGCCTTCCATCGTGTTCATTCAACACTATCTTTGTATGTCTCTTCACGAATTTAATATTTATGTTTACAGTATTTTTATATTGAATATTCTATTCCATATATGTGTATTACAAAGCTTAAAACTTAATAAAGATCGTTAATGGAGTCATTGAAAGCGGCGGTCAAAACACTGCGGTTTTAAGTTATATCCTTTTACGTTCTGAGTTCAAATCCTGCCGAAGTCGACATTAGCGTTGAACCTTCCAGGGTTCTGCACGCGTACAGAATAGCTTCGATAAAAATGATTGTACAATTTGGTGGATGACAAAATATTCATATTCAACTAATAGAAACTGGATGATGACTATAAAGTTCCGCTGTCCAACATTAGCACAAGGGAAGAACTTTTTACCTCGTATATACATTAAGGGTAATTGTTCAGTTTACATTCGTAAAATCAAAACGTGTTGTTGACAATATTGGTAACTTTGATTTTAGTTTCAGTTGTTTTTGTTTTTTCTCAGTTCTTGTTTATTTTACATCTTTTTTGAGACGTACTTTTAGCTGCAATGAAAGGAAAGAAGAAAGCAAGTAAGAAGTGATAGCTAAATAACCAGTCAGAAATACAGATTTATATGTGAGAGATACAAATAGATAGTTTTATAAGTTGAGTATATATTTCCTCCAAAGCGAAGCTAGAAATCAGTTGTAAATAACAGATAAAGCTGACGAGGGGTGACACGAGTGAGTAAAGTATCATACCGTGGTGTGTTAAGTTATGTCCCCTTACTTTTTTCACTAACCTAACCTGGACAATTACCTACCCTCAGGGGTTGGAATAAGCAGGTGGGTTGGACATTTGCTTAAATTCTTATAAGCGGGTGGGTGGGAAATCGGTAATTGTACAGTGGTAACTATAAAATTTTAAAATTTTCAAAGTTGCCTCCTTTGATTTATTTTAAAACCAGTTATTTATTCTCGGGTTCCAAATAATAGTAGGGTACTGGAATAAGCCGGTGGGTTGGATATTTACTTAAAGTCATATAAGCAGGTGAGTGGGGATCAGTAACTGTATAGTGTATGTACGAAAATTAGGAAGAAGGTATCTTAAAGCACATATAACGACACAACGAAGCAAAATAAATTAAGAGGTAAGTGAAATTAGCACATACCTGTGCTTCAAACGTTCACTTTAGTTAAGATATACATTTGGATAATAAAATTAAGACATTTGTTAATTGTGGTAATTATGGGATTTTTTTTTTAATGCTGTGGACTAAACAGATATTGATACAAACAACATGTCTTAAAAAGAAAAGAAAAGTAAAACAATGAAATGAGTATAATTACCATTTCATGAACTTGCAGTATTTATTATACTATACATAATATAACAGCACTCTGTAAATAGGTAGATTATAGACTCGTGATTTTTTCGTCACTGTCCCTCTGCAGGTTTCTCGCTTTTGATATTCGCTTCTTTACAGATCGCCGAGCTTCACTGACAGTTGACATGAGTTTGCTTCGATATGGCAAGAAAAGTGTAGAGGTTTTGTTTTCATCCTTCTGTATTTTTTCAAGGAACAGGGCATCTTTATTACCCTGTTCATCACTACTGATTCGTGCAAGAGAGATAGAGCCTCCCGTCATCGTGTTTGACCGACCATGCTTTGGCTCCTGCGAAACCTCCATGGAGATTTCTCCGGGTGGGTCAATCACCACCAAAATATTCCCAGATGGCTCACTTTCAGCAGCTTTTTCCTCAATGCCGTCACTATCAAATAGTTTTGAGCTTTCAATATTGTTTGCAAGCTTAACCCCTTTTGGTGGAATTAAGTTCTTAACGACTCTGAATAGTATTTGGGCAGGGTTTTGACATCAACTATAGACGAAATTCTCGCATTGAGAGAACGATGAGGTGAATGATTCAGTCTGACACCTTATAATCTTCAGAACCATCAAAAGCTTTTGTAGCCCACATCAACTTGAAAGCAGCTTTGACATCAATCTTGCAATCTGCATGTGCTTGATGTAGCATTTACATCATCTCAGATCGATTGGGCGTGAGTATTTTATTCAGAGTTTGAACTATCTTTTCTAGCATCTTTGCTTTCTCTATTTTGTGATATTTTGCTTTCAGTTGTTTGTGCATATGCGTGTTATCAACTTGAACAAATCCAGTGATATCACTGTCAATGATGACCAGTGCATAACCCTTTTTCCAGAGGGTATCTCTCACCTCCAGCTTCAAATACACCATGTAATCACTGAGCACATAAATAGCAAAGTTTGCATGTGAAAACATTGAATCGGTTTGGAAGGTTTTTCAATAGTACAGAGCAGCTGTTCTAATCTATAAGAACCTTTAGGAAACCATTGATATTTCATTGTAGGCAGCGCATTCAGTAGTGGTGGTCTTTTTGCAGTTCCTTTAAATACAAACTCTGGGATAAGATTGATTTTGGTATCGTTGCTAATCTGGGTGAACACTGATATGTTCCCTAGACAAATGGTGGTTTTCTTTGACGGACATATCTTGATTTCTGAAAGATAAGGTAGCTTGTCCGCTGCTTTCATTCCTTTGATAATTAGGATCTATTCCAAGTTTGTCAAGGAAATAACAATGCACACTTCATATGTTCTTCAAATTATCCTGAATGCACTCAACACATTGCACTTTGGAGATTGAAATGCATTTGTTTGGAAATTTCAGTGATACCCTATACTTTTTTTGCCAACCTTTCATCCAGCTTTTTGAAAAACAGTTTTTCATCAGTTGATGTGTCTGGGTGTTGGCAAATCCACTCCTCATAAAATTTCTCAGCCTATAATAGGAAAAGAGCTTGTGATAATCTCACATGCAGCAATGTTCTAACATTCACAAACCATTCAAACAAGGCATCTCTCACGCCTGGTGCTTTTGTTTTATGACCTTCTCCAGCGACTCTGAAACGTTTCTTTGGATTTATTTTCAGCGCTGTCAAGTTCAGCTTTCAAATACTTTTCATGGTAGCATTTGACTACTTTAACAGCAGAATCAAATGGTCAATCAGAGTTTTTGATACTGGCTAAATTCGATTAAAACAAATGAACTGCTTTGGCGAGACATCCCTGTTTCAGGGTGTTTGGGACATGGCGTTTCCTTTTAGCATCCCAATGAGTTTTCCCTTTCATTTGCTATAATTCAAAATCATATTCCTTTTTGCATTTATTCACCATGATAGCAAGTGCTTGCTTTTCTCCTATAGAATAATTTCCATGTCACATCATGGAATACTCTTTTCTGTTCCATGATGTTATGAAAAAAAGTTCAAAGAGAAATTACTCATGTTGTTAAATCCTTATTCTGTAAAAAGCTTGTCCTGTAAGCATAAACTATTTATCATTGAAGTTCTTATTTTGCATGGAATTTGTGTTGATGATTGGTAGTGAAATCGATGAGAAATTGAAAATGATTTGTTGACTATAGTGTGGAATAGCAGTAAACTCTTGTGTATGTTACAGACTGGGGCAGTTGTCCAGCCTCAAGTTTTTATAAACTCTGGCTGGTTGTAAAGAATATTTTCTGACAATTTCCTTGTTTTCTATGTATCCTGAAGCAGGTGTCTTGTGTCTCGATATGATTGATCTTCTTAAGGTTGAAGGGGTTATCAATGCCCTGAAATGTTGAAGGCTGACGAGCAGGAATGTTGGCTACATATATTCTGTGAATAAATATTTTTCTTCTATGTGTTATGAAAACAA
Source organism: Octopus sinensis (assembly GCF_006345805.1). Classification (NCBI taxonomy): domain Eukaryota; kingdom Metazoa; phylum Mollusca; class Cephalopoda; order Octopoda; family Octopodidae; genus Octopus; species Octopus sinensis. The sequence continues at coordinate 78,865,020 of NC_042997.1, forward strand.
ATAGAACACTCCAGGTTTTCTTCCAATTCCTGTCTTTTTTTTTTTTTTTTTTTTTTTTTTTTTTTTTGGTCATGCTGATTCACAATTTGTGTCAGTCAAAATAATAATGGATTCCCCAGGCTTTGCTTTGTACTAGTAATGGGAATCAGTTTAATCAACTTTCCCCTTCCCTTTAAATTGCTGGCCTTGTACCTAAGCATCAGGCAATGTTCCTTGAAGCATAGTTATGGCCCATTATGTTCTGAGTTCAATCGCGCTAAGGTTAGCTTTACCTTTCATCTCTTTGGGGTCAATAAAATAAAGCACCAGTAATGTATTGGTCCGCTTTAATCCACTTGTCCCTTTCCACAAATTGTTGACAGTGTGTCTAAATGAGAAATCATTATTTAAAATTTTCTAGGCTATCACCCTTGATTTTTTTTCCTAAAACCGGAATTAGTTATTTAGTTTATATATCCTATTTATTTTATAACATGTGGCATTACTTGTATTGTTCGTTTTTTTTTTGTCATATATATTCTATTCTTTTATTTGTTTCAGTCATTTGACTGTGGCCGTGCTGGAGTACTGCCTGTAGTCAAACAAATCGCCCCCAGGACTTATTCTTTGTAAGCCTAGTACTTATCCTATCGGTCTCTTTTGCCAAACCGCTAAGTTACAGGGATGTAGGCACACCAACATTGGTTGTCAAGCGATGATGGAGTGGGGTACAAACATACATATATATACGATGGGCTTCTTTCAGTTTCCATCTACCAAATCCACTTACATGGCTTTGGTCAGCCCGAGGCTATAGTAGAAGACACTGGCCCAAGGTTCCACGCAGTGGGACTAAACCTAGAACCATGTGGTTGGTATCAAGCTACTTACCACACAGCTATGCCTGCACCTATATATAATATTTTTAATGTGAAATAAAATTTCACCATAGATAGATTAGCAAAATTTAATAAGTGGGGAGGGTTGGAGTAAAAGTTGCGGTGGGGATCAAAAAAATCTGAAATATTAATAAGCGGTGGTAGTGGAAAAAGCACTGCTTAGTGTGGGGATGGGGGCGATATTCAAAACCCCAGAGTACATTGATATATGTTAAACTGAGGGGTGTTTTTTTTTTATTATTTTAGCTTAAATATTCACTTTTACTTTCTTAAACTACCTAGTGTTATTTAATTTGGTGGCCAGCAAAGAATTTTTTCGTCCATTATTCAATGCAGTCTTCATTTATGTTTGTTTGTTTTTTAGATGGTAAGGTGTGATTTGAGGGGGTATTTGACTAGTATTTCTTGCAGGCTGTGCAGTTTCCTTTCAGTTACATTTATTAATAGATTTCAAAGATCGAAAGATTACTTGGTAATCTTTCGATCTTTGTGCATATAAAATGGCAAAATCACCAGTGATACAAACTGGATTAAAGTATAACTGAAGTTTTTTCATTCAATTGCAAAAGAACATGGTGTTCTATAGAGAGTAAATATTGTGCGGTGCAAGGCACTTAAAAATCTTTTTAAAACTTATTTACAGGAACAACCACAGAAACATATTCACTGCAATTATCTGATACACTAGATATTACTTTCTGTATCATTTTATTAATTTTTAAAAGGATATAAAATAAATCAAATGCACTTTGATTATTTTCTTACATGGAATGCCTTTCAGTTCTATTTCATTACCAATCATTGCCGATTTTTAAAGTTTAGAATTTTCTGTTTCTCTTTGTAAATAAAGCCCGAATTTATACTTTATCACATGATTGAGATTTTTTATCTTACTTAACACAGTTCTTAGCAATCTTATTCAACAACATAAAATTATTGATTGGAAAGAGAAACGAATAGGGTTTGGGGGGGGATTTCTTTCCCTTCATTTCTCTTACTATACCTGCGGCTCTCACAATGGAATTACAAAACAAAATGGTTCTCTTTTTTTTTTTTCTTACATTCTTGCTCCTATTTCCATGTCCTTTTCCATAAGGCATAGGGGCTATTCCAAAACTTCTCAAAGTTTAACCCTATAACAAATTGTCGTCTAGAACAAAATGAAGATTGAGCATGAATTTCCATTTTAAGTCTGTCTCATGACCTTTGCATTTCTGTGCTTACCCGACAGAGTGTAAGCACCCTGAGAGAAATGTTGGACATAAGAAGCATCAGATATGTGCAAGAGAGATGACTGTGCTGGTATGGTCATGTGTTACATATGGACGAGGAGAGCTGTGTGAAGAAGTGTCACTCCCTAAGGCCCTTCAATTCCAGACCTTGCTTTCACATCTGAAATTTCTTCTAGTTCTGGTAGTGATTAAGCTATAGGAACAAGGTCATCTGCATAGAGGAGCTCCCAGGGACAACCCATCTTAAATTCCTCTGTTTTTGCCTGGAGGACTATGTTGAACAAGAGAGGGCTGAACTGATCCTTGGTGTACTCCTACTTGTACCCTGAATTCGTGCTGTACTCTTTGCCAGCCCTCACATTACTGACAGCATCTCTGTACATAGCTCTTACCAACTAGATAAGGGATCAGGGGACCCTGTCAAAGGCTTTCTCCATGTCAACAAAAGCCAAGTACAGAAGTTTATCTTTGACTAGGTATTTCTCCTATAGCTGCCTTACCAGAAATATAGCATCGGTGGTGCTTCTCCCTGACACAAAGCTAAACTGCTTCTCATCTAGACTAACTCTCTCCCTAATTAGTCAGGCTATGACCCTCTCTGTGACTTTCATCACCTGATCTAACAATTTGATACCTCTGTAATTATTTCTATCTAAGGCATCACCTTTACCTTTGTAGCAGTTGACTGTGATGCTGCTGCACCACTCATTGGGTATGACTCCTTCGTGTGCCACCTGATTAATTCTACAAGTGACTAGACCATAACCCATACTACCAGATATTTTAAGCATCTCAGCGGTGATTCCCGTTGGGCTGGGGGCTTTCCCTGTCTTCATATCCTGTATGGCTTTGTCTACAACGCTACTGTATATTCAGATTGCTGGTCATTCTGTTGGATCAACATTAGGTAGGCTCCCCTTCTCACGTGAGTTCTCTACATTTAGTAGCCTTTCATAGTGGCACTTCCAAGCCTCTTTCTTTGCAGAGTCACTAACTGCAAGTGAACCATCATTAATGCAAACACACTTCTCTCCCACAACATTGCAATTTTCCCTGGCACACTGTCTTACAAACTGAAACATTTCAAGCCACTGCTCCTCACATTGCAGAACATTGGCAAACTTCTTTTCTGGTTCATCCCTGGCTAAGTATACCTGCTTCCTAGCTGCCTGATATAGCTCCTTGCTACCACCAACCTTCCAGTCCTTCCACACATGTTTCTTTGCTTTAATGGCCCTGTCAACTACATTGTTCCACCACCATGCTATACTAGGTCTGGTTGGAACTTTACATCACCCACAAATTTGGTCCGTGGCCCTCAGTAAGTTGTCTCATAGGAACTCCCAGTTATCCTCTATATTGCAAATCTGTAATTCCTCCTCCTTCTCATCAAATACTTTGCTTAAGATGTCCCTAAACCTCTGACTATTCAGAGGATCCTTAAACTTCTTGATCCTTTTCTAAACTGGCTTGCAACTTGAAATCATTCATGCCTGCAGTTTAAAGTCACTCTCAAGTAACCTATGCTGAGGGGTGGGGTAATTTCACTTTGCTATATAACAGCATATGTATTTACTTTTGCTAACTCCATTCTACATATAAGCTCCTCAGAGGTAAATATGCTTATATTTAGAAATATGTTGATTTAAAATTTTGTTCTCAGTTGTAACTTAGTTCTTGTTTTTGCTTTGTTTCTTTTCTTTAGACTATGCCAATTAACCCCAAACCATTTTTAAATGGCTTAACAGGAAAACCAGTCATAATAAAATTAAAATGGGGCATGGAATATAAAGGTTATCTTGTATCTATAGATGGGTACATGAACTTACAGGTAAGACTGTTTTCCCATTCTTTGAACTGCAATACTAGTAATTCACCAATTGGTTTTAAAAATCAAATGGAGAACAAATGTTTTGTAAAGAATGTAAAATTCCTTACACATGTAATTCTCCATGTTATGTAAGTGATTACAATTTGAATAAGGCCTTATTAGTTTCACACCAAGTCATAGTGGTAATCACACCATGGCATAGTGGCAATCAATTTGATTGTTATTTAGTCCTGGATCATCACTGACAGCAAATGTATTATTAAGAGCAGCCTCAACAAATTCCATCTGACCCATGCAAAAGTGGATGTTAAAATGATAGTGATTCCAGTCATGATCATAGCAAACATTTCCTATTCAGGATTACATTATCTCTGTCTGCCTTTCCCACACTATAGGGTTTAATTTAATGGAAATTTGGCTACCAATCAAGTTACCAGATAGAAGTTTGGCTCATAATTGTATTGATTGAACAGTGGCCATATGTGCTCTTTTATCAGTATGAACACCTAAGAGTGCTAAAAGGTTCACCACACAAATTTTAATTATGCATTGTTCTCATTGTTTACAACAGTGGATTATACCTACTCGTGGTACATATTAAGGCGGCGAGCTGGCAGAATCGTTAGCAGATCGGGCGAAATGCTTAGCGTTATTTCAGCTGCCGTTACGTTGTGAGTTCAAATTCCGCCGAGGTCGACTTTGCCTTTCATCCTTTTGGGGTCGATAAATTAAGTACCAGTTAAGCACTGGGGTCGATGTAATCGACTTAATACCTATGTCTGTCCTTGTTTGTCCCCTCTATGTTTAGCCCCTTGTGGGTAATAAAGAAATAGGTACATATTTTGGGTTAATTCAAACAAATTTAATTGTAGATTAGCTCTGCTCAAGTAGACCCTATCTTTTCAGAGGTTTTAGGACTATTGTCTAATGTGACATTTCCTTATTTCAGACAGTAGTCTGAAGATTTGGCTGTTATTCCCAGCAAATTGAGTGACCATGTAGTGGCTTTCCAATCAAAGTTCTGTGCCTTGGCTGTGGTAACTGAATCCAACTCTCAGTCAGCTAATAGCATCTGAAGTTAAATTTGTTTGTTGGTAGGTTTCACTGTTTCATAGTTCAGGCTATTGAAAATTATAAACTTTAAGCCTTGGGGTGTTTTTTATTCCCCTTTAAGAAAGAATGTTTTTTTAGAAAATGTTACTAAAGAATAATTTTGATATTCACAGTTGGCCAACACTGAAGAGTATATTGATGGAGCATTAGCTGGAAATTTAGGAGAAGTGTTTTTGAGGCAAGTCACTTTATATTGAATTGTTTTATTTTTTAATTACTTTATACATTTTCAATTAACCAAAGTGTTGTGGCTATCATAGACTGTTGTCCAGTCTTTATATACTAGCTTTACTCTCAAGATTGCTGGTGGCAATAGAATCCACTCACACTTGGATATCAAGAACTAAATTCACCTTCACACTACCTGTCTCACCACCAGATAACTGAATAGCCAAGTATAAAAACTTTTCAATTTACTTCAACCTAACAAAATGGCTGAACCTACGTGTCACCTTTGATTACTCTAGTCTCCTTCAATAGCACACAGATAGAATCTAGAAAAGTCTTGTACTATACTCAACATAGCATGAACAATACCAAATTAAAACTCATGTTTTAATTTGGATGTTCTTTATGGTAAAGGACAGTTGAAAAAAGAAGTTGTAAATGATCCAAGTAATTATAACATTTGAAAGAGGCAGATTTAAAGTGATGGAAACTGATCTCGGGCTAAGCCTCATAAAAGAAATGAGTGGCCATGACGAGCTTCATCTTTGAGACCTGTGTAAAAATGATGACATATACAAGATGCAGGTTGTGACATTACAGAGGTCATTTTGTAACCATGTGGTATGTGTCATGCACATACCTTGGGTAAGTGGTTTCTACTTGAGGATCAGGCCAGCCAATGCCTAACATTTAACCTGTTTTTCAAATAAGGGATGTTCGTTCCATTTATCTTTGAAAACAGAGAGACACAACGTCAACAAACATCACTGGCGTGTGGCGTAGTAGTTAAGAGTGCGGACTACTAACCCCAAGATTCCGAGTTCCATTCCAAGCAGTGACCTGAACAATAATAATAATATCGTAAAGTACCTTAGGAATGAGAACCCAGGTTTGAAATTTCCCCAAGACACCTGATGAAGGCTGGAGAGTATATCAGACGAAACGTTGTATTAACAACTAACAAGATGAGTACAAATATCCATCGAATGTAAATAATGTACATAATTCTTCATCTCTTAAATATAGAACTGTATCACTGTTTCTAGTTCAGTACTTTTTCATATGAAGTGCAGAATGTAAATATTCACACACACATAACATGCTTCATACAGGTTTTGCCTACTAAATTCACTCAAGGCATTGCTCAGCCTTGGGCTAGAGTAGATGACACTTAATATGTCACAGTAGGACTGAACCTAAAGCTGCAAGGCTAAACTAACTTCTGAATCACTCTTGCAAGTGTGAGTTTATCTTTGGTAGCTTCACGAATTATCAGTAATTAATAAGAGAATATTTGTTATATATTACAATCAAAAGTTTGCAAACTTTGATATTGCTTACAGTTTCAACTTTAAAATATATGTGAAATTTGTTGTTTTTAAGAGTTTTTTTTTTTTTAAACTTTAAATCCAAAAGTTGCATTTTGTAATTTTTTATTAGTTTAAAGTTATTCCATTCTATATTCATTCTGAATTTTCTTATTTATGTATTTTATATATAACTAAAGGAATTTCTTTCTGATTTTGACATAATATTTTGTTTCAGATGCAACAATGTTTTATATATAAGAGGAGTAGAGGAAGAAGACGAAGAGGGAGAGATGAAAGATTGAATCTTTTTTCATTATTTTGTCCATAAATTCATTTTTATTTCTTCTTTTAACTTTGTATTTGTTTATTCTTTAATTGCATTAATCTCAAGTTCATGTAAGGAAAATTTGACATCAAAGAATTGATAATGAGGAATTTATTTTCGTCCCCATTTTCAAAAACATTTCTATAATAGAAACAACTCTCCATATGGTTTTTCTTGAAAATCTATTGCATATTAGGCTGGTGGAGGTTATTGCTCCCCTTTTAATGATATGGCTACATAGTAGTTTGTTTACTATAACATAGATGTTCATATTCCTACTGTCTTTGCATTCAATTTTCCTTGCTTATCAGATGGAAGTTTAACTTACTGGAACAAAAGTTTTCAGTTAAATACCCTTCCTACTGTTAACTCAGACTTGTTTTTATTCAATTAGGTAAACCACATTAGTCAATCAGGGATTTAAGTATAAAGGGGGAGTGACTGCACATTTAACTCATGAAAAGGGAGTTTATTTCTATAACTCCTAGCATTAGGAAAAAATGACCATAGTGTGGTTAAATTAGAATTTTTTTTTTAAATTTTATTAAAATCTGGATTTATAAACCCATGGTGAGTAGTTTGACATCATCATCATCGTTTAGCGTCCGCTTTCCATGCTAGCATGGGTTGGACGGTTCAACTGGGGTCTGGGAAGCCAGAAGGCTGCATCAGGCCTAGTCTGATCTGGCAATGTTTCTACGGCTGGATGCCCTTCCTAACACCAACCACTCCGTGAGTGTAGTGGGTGCTTTTTATGTGCCACCGGCACAGGTGCCAGGCGAGGCTGGCAACAGCCACGAACGGATGGTGCTTTTTACGTGCCACCGGCACGTCTTAATCCTATATTGTTTGAGACATCTGCGCATTTTGTTTTAGGAATTCTTAGTAATCTTAATGCTACAATAATTTGCAAGAAATTGAGTACCAAAAAAGACTTCTTCTGGGCACCAGAAATTGTAGTGCCTTTTTTTTTATGTGGTGTGGTCAAGTATGCAAGTAGTTTTAATAAGCCCTGAACTTGTAGTCAGTAATACTTCTTAACCAAAAAACTTGTATCTGGTTGTATTCTTTTATTTGACTGTGACCATTTTGGAACTTATGTCTTGAATTGAGTACATGTAAGCTTAAAAAAAATATGTCAAACAAGTATTTCAAAATCAAGGTTACCTTCTTGAAGTTATGTACAGATCATTCTCTATGGAGCCAAAACCTTGGCTATGAAAGACTACTTTGTTCTTACTAGGACTCAAAACTTAGCATAACCACAAGAGCAAAAAGAAGGCTTATAGATACATTCCACAATCAGTATAGGGTTTTGCTAGCCACTGCTATCATACTGAATAACAGGTCATTCAGATGTTATATTCTGGAGACTTCATTACCATACTAGAGAACAGACAACTGTATTGATGTCACTGGCAAAGACACAACATTAAATTGAAGACCTATAAAAGAAGACAAAGATTTGTGGTGCAGCATTGTGAGACACATTTTGGGCTGCAGCAACTTCAAGAAGAAAACCACTCCCAAAACTCAACCATTTAATAAAATATGTTACCCATTTGACATAATGGGAGACCAGTAAATACAGCTTGTATATTTGAAGGTGTTTTGGGGCTCATGATCATAATGTTGTGGGTTCGAGTCTTGGACCAAATCAGTATCTGGTGAGTTCTAGTGCTGCCATCTCTCCCTTTTAGATTTTTTTTTTTTTTGTCGTATGTGAGGCCAAGATGACTATCTAGCACAATTAGCAAAAGCATGGAGGGGCTTCCACACAATGTCTGTTTATCAAATTTCACTCACAAGGCATTGGTCAATTTGAGGTTGAACCTAGAACTACACAGGTCTGTGGAATTAAAAGTTCATTATTGGTGAGTGTATGCCATGAAATTTCAGATATAAATTGTTGCCCATCTCTTTTTTTCACTCCAAAGAATAGAAACATAATATCTTTGAAATTGTTTGACTTCTGTACAAAAGCAATCTTCTATATATGCATACACACACGTACATGTCTGTACATAAATTGTAAATACTCCATTGAATACAAAAATAAACTGTCCTTGTTCATTTTTACAAAAATCCAAAATTTTCACATTCATACTGCCACACACTGTACAATAAACTTATATTAGTTAATAGACTCAAACTGAAGAACAAAAAGCCACAGAAATTGGTAGTTGGTATGTACATTACCTAAATTATATCAAAAGATTCAATGCATGCTATCGTCAATATCAATCTAACTTGTAAACTAAAATAGAAATTGGCAAAGCAAATGGCAAGAAAACTCATATGGTTAAAAACTATGTTCAGGCAACACTGCAAAGCAAAAGATCTCACCAGGATACACAGACAACAAATTCTTCTAAAGGCAAAAGGAATAATATTAAAACATTCCCAACAGAATCCCCGCCAAAATAAAAGCCTAACTCTGTCATGACACTAAAAGAGAATTTCACAAGGGAAAGTGCTTATCCACTCATCTACTTTCAGGTATTTCTACCATACTGTATGCCAATTGTTTAGCTCCAGAATTTTTTTGCATTGCAATGCTAAATACACATTTATTAAATATGCAAATGAAAATTTATTTATAAATTCTCTCAATACTTAATTGTGTGTGTGTATAATTTATTACCATTCTGTCTAATTTACATCCTATTAAATTTAATTTCTTAGATGTGGGTAGAAATAATTACAATATGGTCAGTTGATAAAGCAGTAATGGAATGACATGAACTTCTATAGGTTCCAGTTAATAGAATCTGAAATCATTTTTTTCTTTTATATATATATATAATATATATATATATATATATATATAAATTTCTTCTATGGTATTGATAAAATTTAAATCTGATTATCACCAGATTTCTGCTTGAGCAGAAATGATAGACCAGCTGTTTCTAATAATATAAACTGACAGAAACTGGATAGAATAAGGAAAAAAAAAGTTAATCGGTTCATTGAAAAAAACTTTAATATCATTTTCACAGTGTAATAGCATTCAACTTCCTACACAAGATTAAATTTTGGCACATGCAAATACAAACCATATGGAAACTAAGAGAGTCATTTACATCAAAACCAATTTCAATCATGCTCCTACTATTTTTAAGAATCTTGTCAGCAGTGTTAGTGGATGTATCTCCAGTTTGTAATCTGATGAGAATGTTCAACAGAACTGCAAGTCATCTTTTATCCGTTACTTGTTTTAATTATTAGTATGCGGCTAGGCTGAGGTACCACTTTGAAGAATTTTTAGTCAAATAAATCAACCCCAGTACTTAGTAAATTTCTTACCACAGAGCCATGGCTACACCTACAACAAAGCACTGGAAACTGGGTTCTTTTTAGTTTCCACATGCAATATTGCCCGGAGCTTCTTAGATCTGATCTGGAAACATTAGTGTGGATCACAAATGTTCCTAATCATTTAACTTACAAAACTTTAAAATTACTGTATTTTAACGTGTATAAGGAAACTTTTTTTTTTCAAAAATTAAGTTAAAAAATATGGGAGTTTCTTATACATGGATAGTATTATAATCTCTTACAAAACCTTTTTTCCAAATTTTAAACCCAAAAAATTAGAAGGTTCCTTATACATGTTAAAATACGGCAGTTACAAATTGCATAACTAACATGGGGGAAAATCATAAGTCCACCTCTATATGTAAACCTTTCCAAAGATAGTCGCACAGCAACATTGGTGGTGTCTTCTGAGATTTTTCAGTTCTAACCTTTAGTTTAAGCAGTGCATCATATCAGTATCAATGGAGGTATTTTCAACAAATTTGAAGTCTTAAAAATTAAATGTTGTTAAATATAAAACACTTGTGACTTGCAGAAAGGCTCTCTGTAGGTTGGACATTCTCAGTTCTATTTATGTTCTTTCATCTATTCTATTTGAACTTCCTTGCTGATTTTTTTTTTTTTTTACCTCATTACTTAGAAGATAACATAAAGCTACAAGTGAGGAATTGTCAGTTTTTGAGTGAACCTCTGGTGATCTGTGCAGCTAAAATATCTCTTATATCATTGCAGCTACTAAGTCGCTTCAATGAGGACAAAAAACATTTTGTGCAATCCAGTTCTTTTTTTTTTTTTCCCCTCCCTTTTTTAATGATGATCAGCTCATTGAAGACTTTAAAATGTTCCTAACTTAGGAAATGATATGGAATCTTTCTTGGATTTAAGCTTTGATAATATTTAACTTCAAAGAAGATTTTCACTTCAAGATATTTCCTATTATTGTTCATTCAAGTGGTCTCAAATGGTGCAACTGGCCACCTCGGGGGTGGGGGGGGGGTTCAGCCCCTCTTAGCTTATTGTTTTACCTCGGGTTATAAAGGTGACAGAATCATAGCACAATTAATTCATGACAGTAGCAACTCTTGTTCTTCATAATCACCTCACCCATTCCCTATCTCTCAGTCTCCCATACACTGCCCACCCACTCACCTCATCTGAGGGTCCATCCTGACAATTCATCACCACAACTTTTATCTCTATCCCAGTTAATCCCACCCTTTTTACTATAATGGGAGTAGCCATGAAACTCTTTGACAACAAGAAACCTTTTCTATTTTGGCCCTATCTCACATTTTAACCTTGCACCCCATTGCATAAAACTGCTTTCCACTCTATTGTAACCCTTCTCAGTTAAAAAAGATTTTGGTTTTGAAGGCGACATAGTGACCTCACTAGTGCTGGTGCCAAAAGCAGAAAACACTCAGTTGTAAAGTGATTAGCATTAGGAAGGGCATCCAACTGTAGAAACCATGCCAAAAGCAGACACTTGAACATGATACAGAATTTTGGACCTGTCAAACTATCCAATCTATACCAGCATGGAAGATGGTTGTTAAATGATAATGATGAACTTACTTTCTTTATTTCTATTAGGGATACAGTATTTCTATTTTTTGGATTAATTAACAATCTATCATAAATGTTTCACTCTCATGAGTACAATTTCTTTTATTACTACTGTAATCACATCCTTCTCAAACAATTCATTTCCATAGAATACCCACCTATTTCCGAATTGTATCATACTAGAGAAATAAAGTTTTGTCATAAACATTCACTCCTCTTCTCAAACTCAGTATTTGAGTGACTTTCTTGTACCATGACTAAAATGCATCTTTCAACTCAGATGCACTTCTTCACCTTTCATACCAGTGATTTTGAATATTAATCAGAAAATAGCTTGAAGAACAGCTGTCTTTAGAACATCAGCCTGCAAAAATGCTAAGCTGAAATCAAGAGTCTGATTTTGTCACTTCATAACTGATGCAGTTAGCATTATTAATGACATGGTTGCATGTTAGAGAGTCTATTCTTCCTCATAATGTGCAACAAGATGGACTTTTACAATTGAGCACTTGATGAGACCATTCAAAAAAATTAAAGACCTAGTAATAAGTCCAGTTATAGTTGTTTTACAGAAGTATTCCAGCCATCACCATTCTGTCTTTTCAGTGGTATACAAGAGTGCAGTATCTAATGTGTTGCTTCCTTTCCAAAAATGTGGATATGATTACTAGAAAATGAGGTTGCTCCTTCTTATAAAACAAATAACCATGTAGAGGTTTCTTTGATGAAAATAGAATCACCTTCAGTATATTATTGATACTGATTAATTAGCCTAACATATGAAAGATAAAGTCACCTTCAACAGAATTTCAGTATGGATTGTAGACAAATGTCTTAATACCATAAACTTTTAATTTTAGTATATTGCTGCACTAGTTTTTGTAAAATACTGTGACAATTTTAGCTTGGGTTTTTTTCATAGAAGCTACATAAAAGCTAGGTATTTCTCCTGCAGTTGTTGAACAAGAAATATGGCATCAGTGGTGCTTCTACCTGGCACAAAACTGAACTGCATCTCATCTAAGCAGACTCTCTCCCTAATGAGATGGGTTATGACCCTCTCTGTGACCTTCATCACCTGATCCAGCAGTTTGATACCCCTGTAGTTATTTCTATCAAAAGCATCACCTTTACCTTTGTAGCATTTGACTATGGTACTGCTACGCCAGTCATTGGATATGACTCGATTATGAACTACCTGGTTTACAATGCAGGTGACTAGGCCATAGCCCACATTACCAGATGTTTTAAGCATCTCAGTGGTGATTCCTGATGGACCAGGGGCTTTTCCTGGCTTCATACCCTTAATTGCTTTATCTACTAGGGAGCTCTCTATAGGGATAGCTGGTCCCTCTACTGGGTCAACATTTGGCAGGCTCTCCTCCTCCCATTCATTCTCCACATTCAGCAGTCTTTCATAATGGCTTCTCCAAGCCTCTTTCTTTTCAGAATCATTAAAAGCAAGTGCACCATCATCCATGCGGACACATTTCTTTCCTGTGACATCACAATTTTCTTTCACACACTATCTTGCAATCTGAAATATTTCAGGTCATTGGTCCTCGCATGGCTGAACATTGGCAAACTTCTTTTCTGCTTCTCCCTGTCTAATTATAACTGTTGCCCAGCCTCCCTTCTGGCTGTCTAGTACAGTTCCCTGCTGCACCCACCCTTCGAAGCTTTCCAGGCCTGTTTCTTTGCTTTAATGGCTTTGTCTACTGTACTATTCCATCACCATGTAACATCTAGGTCTAGAAGGGACTTTGCACCATCCGCAGACTTGGTCTGTGGCACTCAGCAAGCTGTCCTGTAGGAATTTCCAGCTAGCTTCTATGTCCGATGTCTGGAGCTCCTCCCTCTCATCAAATTTCTAGATAAGGATGTCTCTAAATCTCTTACCATGTGAAGGGTTCTTTAGCTTCCAAATCCTTTTTTGGATTGGTATCCTTCTGGCCTCAAGCCTAAAGTCACTAATGACTAGCTTATGCTAGTGGCGGCAGTATATTCTTCACCCAGGAGGGTCTTTGTATTTAAGAGCAGCCCTGCATCCTGCTGTCTCGTGAGGATGAAATCAATCTGGCTAGCAGAGTCCCCTGATTGATAGGTTATAAGGTGGCTGTCTGGCTTCCTAAAGATAGTGTTGCAGATTAAAAGGTTACATGCATCACAGAACTCCAATAACCTAGTTCCCTCATCGTTTTGGGTGTCAATACTATAGCCACCATGTACCCCAGTGAAGATACCAGATTCCCGCCCAACATGCCCATTAAAGTCTCCAGCCACAAAGATGAGGTCATTGCCACTCATCTTTGAGGTAACCTGTAGACAGGTATCATAAAAGTGGTCCTTCTAATCATTTGGTAACCCTGCATGTGGAGCGTAGGCGGAGATAATTGTAGCTGTGCTGTTCTGCAGGACTAGCACTCTATCGCATACCCTAACAACCCTTGTGACCTTATCTACCCATTTCTCCGCAAGGAGTATGCATACACCTCCTACACCATCCATGTTACCTTGCCAGAAGACTTTATATCTATGTGCCTTGCCTGTGAGGACCCTAGCTGAAGCTCCTCTCCATCTTACTTCTTGTATGCAGCATACATCAACCCGCCACCTTTCAAGCATCTCTACAATCTCAGTAGACCTACCTTTCAGTGTGCCAACTCTGAAAACTGGGAGGGAATGTGGGATGAGGGATGTTATTCAGCACCTGAAAAGAAGAGGGTTGTTGTGGTGTTCGTTTTTTAGGCATGCTTCATCTGTTCTCTCTTCCGACCTGACAACACACAAGCATTCAAGCATGTTAAGATTGTTGCCCCTACTGGAGGTAGGAGCTGGTGTTAGCAGCGTTGTAAGCATAAGCATTATGGTCATCGAATGATGTAGATTTAAGCAGTGTTGCAGAAATATGGATATTCCAATGTTCAATGTTAGGTTAACTGGTTGCATTTGTCAAAGTAGAGGACGATTGCAGGTATAATGGAAGGTGCCACAAGAGGGAAAGGAAACAAACTCATTCCTACATACACACAAGCACACATGGACAGCCAAATAGCTTTCTCCTACACTTCATAAGGCCAAGGAAAATTCCTGGGTAGTTGTTGGCATGTTTCTAGACAGATGAAAATTAAACGAAAGATAGCCAGTAAAGTGGGTGGGCAGATAACCTGGTTGCGTTTGTCCAGTAGAGAGATAGAGAAAGAGAGAGTGCAGGTAATATAGGGAACAGCACCAGGGAGGAAGGAGAATTGGGAGAAGAGATAACTGGTAGGGGTGGTGACAAATTTCTAGACAGAACGAAACGTAAGATAGCCGGTTAAGTGGGTGGGTTGATAAGCAGCGGGGCTGGCTGCATTTGTCCTAGGAGAGAGAAGTCCAGGTAATATATGGGGAACAGCCCAGTGAGAAGGAGGGGTTGGGAGAATAGACACAGGTAATGGTGGTGTGAGAAGGGATATCCGGTGTAGATGGTGGAAAGATAGAGATATCCGGTATTGGTGGAGGGGGCAGGAAAGGGTGGGCACACCTTAAACAAGCAAAGTTTATTTTGGGGACAGAGGGACAAAAATATGGTAATAAGAATGAGAAACAAGTAATTATCTTAACGAAATTACATGAGAGATAAAATTAAAATTATATTTTGAGGAGACATTTTCAATGGTTAACTCATGAAAACAAGCTGTTAGTACATTTAAAGTTTAATGGCGAACGAAGTACAAGCAATGGGAAAAAAATAAGAAAAATCTTAGCTTCTCAACATCGTTTAGTGAAGGAATGAATGGAACCACATGAGATGGGAGTTTTTAGACACATAAACTGCAACCGGAAGCAAGTTTAGTTTGGGGACAGAGGGACGAAAATAATGGTAATAAGACGAACAAGCAACAAGCAAAGTTTAATTTCAGGAAAGAAGAACAAAAATATGGTAATAAGAATGAGAATTAAACAGACCGAGAAGGAGAAACAATTATATATGATATATATATATATATATGTGTGTGTAATATATTTATATAATATATGTAAGATATATATATATATATATATATACATATATATATATATAACATATATATATATATATATATATATATATATATATATATATATACACACACATATATATATATATATAATATATATAATAAATATATAATATACATAATAAATATATATAATATACATAATAAATATAACATAGACATATAATACATATATATATATGTATTTATATATATATCTTTATATATAAAAGTGAAGTTGTGTGTCTGTCTCCTACGATTTAGATTCCTAACTACTCCCACATTTTGCGGTGCAGTGTAACCAAAAGCGGGTATCTTATAGTTGTGATTCATATCGAGCCCTTCTAGGTATTAGCAGGAGTCTACGATTTAAAAAAAAATTTACCATCATTTTTTCTCATTTTTAATGCATTTTTTTGCTATTATATAAGGGAAGTAACTCTCTAAAAATGTATTATTAAATCTCAGAACGTAAAAAGCTACAGTAACACTCTCCTTTGTGGTTAGCCAAATTGAGGTGGCTATTATACTTTACATCTCTAAAAATGCTTATATAGTTATTTCCCTTACAAACCCGAGCAACGCCGGGCGATACTGCTAGTTTAATATATATCTATAACCTATATACATATATATATGATATATGTATATATAATATACATAGGTGTATATGTGTATATATATATATATATATATATATAATATATATATGTATATATATATATGTGTATATATATGTATTTAATATATATATATATGTATGCATATATATAATATAATATAAAATGAGATAGGGGTTGAAAATTCAACCCACCATGGGATTGTATTATTGTATTAATGAGTATATATATATATGTGTAGTATTATGGGTGTCTATACACACGTTTTTATATTTTATATTTTTATATTTATATGTATATAAAAAAAAAATTTTTTCACACTTATAATAAATTAAATTCTCTGAAGAGGCCGTGGGGCATCCTTGTTAATGTCTCATTTATACCTGCCTTATATGGCTTATAGATTAAATGAGGCATGCTTGCCCTTACTGCCGAAACAGCTGTCAGATATGATATAATTACATATTATATTTTATATTTTATATTTCTATTTCCTTGTCTAATTATATTTACAGTATATTTTGTATAATGCCTTTACTGTTATGTAATGGTGTAATAAAATATTGATTGGGTATCATCTGATGGTTGATGTTTGATTGATTTAAGTATGTTTCTCCATTTTCTAATTTTGTAGTATAATATAATATATATATACTATATATATAATATATATATGTATATATATAATATATATATATCCATAATATATACTTTCACCTCTCACTTCAAAACAAATGTTGCTTTTTCACTTTATCCTCTCTTTCAAATTCTGCTTTCTTTAAAGAATAAAGAAATTAAAAGAATTTTATGGAAATTAACGAACAATCATATGATCCCAAATATGTCAAGTTGACAACTTTACTTCTTCAAACGAAAGAATGCCATAAAATAACTTCTTTGACACACATACACACACTCTAAGTAAAATTTCTGTGTTATTTCTTGCAGTGTGCATGAGCAAATTTAAAGCTCACATCAAACTGAAATGATCATTTTCTATTGTGTACTTTGTGTTTGTGATGAGGGTATTTAAAAACCTAATTTTTGACATAAACTTAAAAGAAAGTTTCCACAGAAACTTTACCTCTTTTTTCTAGCATCTCCAAGGTGATGTTTCTGCTCCCTCGCCTTATTTTTTTCCTAAATTTCTTCTAGTTCCTATGTTTGAGATACAGGAC
>NC_042997.1:78895083-78920083 GCF_006345805.1 Octopus sinensis
TCCTCAGGGAGAGTACTATGGTAGGTTTAAAATCTTTTGTTCAACTTGATTGCTTTTAGAAACATCAGACATATTCATTGATTTCTATAACACACATGTTATCACACATTGTTATTGTGATTTGTGTCAAAATCAATCAATTTAACAACCTACCATATTAAAATGGTTTTTGTCATTTGAATGAAGGGGAGGGTCAATAATATTGAGTTTGAATATTTATTGTACAACATATAATTATCATTTGAGATATAATTTCGGTCTGTAGTTGGCGAGAAATGATAGTTCTATGTAACATCAAGGCTGTATATCATAGTGGGTGTAGGGGAAATGAACTAATTTTGTATTTCTATTTAACTGAATAGAAGAGACGTAGTCATGAGCAAAAGAAATATTGCATTACCAGTTTTTTTGGGTTTTTTTGCCTGAATATTTTAGGTTTTCCGGTGTATCTTTGTGTTCCTGAGTAGGACACTTCTTTCATTCAGGGGTAATTTATTGCAGCTGTTTACCATACCTGTCCTTAACGTGTCTTGACACTCCTCATCGACTCCTATTTCCTCTTTAGTGTCAACTAATTCATCATCTCTCGCGGTTACGTACGACAGTTGGTAGCTAACATGGTCTCAGATGTAAAGTCGTTTTATAAAATATGTAAAAGTCTTTATTGATGTATTGAGGAAGAGTTTTTCCTCCATTACCATATTTGAATCGATAATAAAAAAAGTAGCCGCAATGTTAGTTACATGTCAGAGAAATCTGCAAATATATGATAATAGACGACATTTAAATAAGCATGAGCTTATTCTAGCCCCTTGTCTGTTATGTTATATATCCTACATATACAGTTCTCAGTTATTGAAGTAAGACTGAAAGACCATAAATATATTAGTAGTAGTTTTCAATTTGTTAATCACTTCAAAGTACACAAGGACCACTCAACAACAATTTCCAACCTGTATCTCACTACTCATCTATTATATCTTCTGCTTTGACACTTCAGAATTCTATTATTCCAATGTGTCATCTTTATATGTTGCTAAAAATAAACGTGTACGAACATGGAGGAAATCTACATAACATTGTTATTACTATGCAACTGTGTTTCATGTTTTCTTTTCGTTAACTAATTTTCTCAAATTCTGGATTAACTATATCATGAAACTATAGTTTTCATTTTTAATGTTGAAAATATTCTAATTAAAAAATGCTGTTTGGTACTTTGATGTGTCTGTATTTTACTACTATGTCAAGTGGACCTCTCAAACATCCTGTACTCTAATAATGAATTAGAGCTGAAGTAGGATATGTGATTATGTACCAGGTGACAAGACAAGGTTCTGAAATGAAATCTTTTCCACCAGTTTCCCCTGGCAATAGAAGGGAAATAATGTCAGGTGTGTTTATCTTCAAACTGAGTACTTCGTTAGAAATAGGAACCATTCTCCCCAAAATGTTAAGAAGAAAAACTGACACATTGAACACTGTCTGTAAAAATATATAAAAAGAAGACATGGACTGATGGTTGGAATACTTTGGTCATAGGGTTGCTATATCAGAACTGTCTAGAGGCTACTTTTAAATTTCATACAATTTCCATTCATGTTCATTTGAGGCACCTAACCTTTCTCATATAGATATCACAATTCATGTTGTACTTCACTACCAAACCCATCACTAAAAACTTTCCTCAGTTCATCCTTATTCTCTTTTCCTATGAACATCAACCTTCAGGAGTCCTGATAGACATCAGCCATGTTGAGATAGGGCTGTCCCTCCTCCTATGTATACAATAACAAATAATAAAATAAGCTTGATATGACACTGTGGCTGTTGAAGTTCTAGTCTCTCCTGGGCTGGGTTTCTGTGTAAGGATTTTATAAAAGTTAGACTTACATCACTACCAGAAATATCAACATGATACTGAAAAAGGTATATAGATATTTTGGTGCATAAGCAAAGAAATAATGAAAAATAACCTTCTGGTCTTTTGCTAAGAAGCTCTCTTTTAACTTTGTTACATCTCCCTTACACATCATTCCACAATGTGTGATGGACTTATTCTGTAACCTAGTTTAGTACCATCAGCTGGCACATAGGGTTCCTCTAGTGGAAACCACCTTGTTGCAAGCATCCAGGCCACTTACAGTGTGAGGATCCTACCTTCTTCTAGCCTTCGAGGCATTGCAAAGTGTCATGAGCACTGATTTCCATTTTAAAATATTTTTTACGGCTTAGTTAGGAGAAGAAAGAATCACTTAGACCAGATACCTACTTCAAATACTTGAATGTTGCTAAGAGCATTCAAAGGTCTGGTTACAGTGTTAAAATGATCATTGGATTAGATTTACCTCTGCAAAATAACCTTATGAGTTTCATCACATTTTCTGTATACCCCATATCACTTACTCACTCCTTTCTTCTTTCCTTCCTTCCTTCCTTTATGATCCCATCACTTCACTATCATATTGTACACATTAGCCAAATGTGAAACTTCTATTGTCACCTTTTAAACTTTTCTTCTTTTATAGGTATTTACCTCAATGTATAAAAATAACTTAAAATGCTATGACCACTTTACAACTAAAACATCCATAGTTTCTACAAATGATAAGCTTTATAGTCTGCTATCTTTCATGGTGACCACATATGAGGTGATATCAAAAGGTTCCTGGACTAATTATGTATAGTAAAGAATAATTTATTTACCTAATAATAATTTATTTAAAATCACCTCCTTTGAAATAGTCATCTTGTGCAGCAATACACTGGTCCCAGTGTTCCTGTCATTTTTTGTAAGTGAGTCAAGGACCTTCTGTGGTTCACTCTGGATCTCGACAGTGGTGTTAAAACAGCAACCTTTGAGCTGCATTTTCATCTTGGGAAAGAGATGGAAGTCCGCAGGTGCTAAATCTTGCAAATAGGGTGGGTGCAGAAGCAATACCATATTTTTGGTAAGAAACTCACATGTGAGGGAGAGCTTGAAGAATCCAGTTCTTCATGCTCCACAGATATAGTTGTTTTCGCCAAATGGTCTCCCTCAAACATTTTAAAACGTCACTGTAGAACTCTCAATTGATGATCTGGTCCGGCAGGAATGAATTCTCAATACACTATACCACATTTCCAAGGGTGACACCTGTGGCAGGTCTTCCAGATCATTCATCATCTTCCAGGGATGTTCTTTCACTTTCGAAGCATCAGTGCCACTTGAAATATATCCCATTGCCTCATCACCATAAGCTTACTGAAGCATGCTCAATGTGTCTGTAGTAGACTTCCGAAGTTTAATGCAAAATTTCACATTGGCTCTTTGTTTCTGTCTATGACAAAATTACAGACTACAGCATAAATGTGATCACAAACACACAAATTTCACAACTCGCAAAGTAAACACAGCGATGTCACTTGGCACCACTGCCTCATGAAGGTCACTGCTAATTCTCACTGCACATGCAAGCAGAAGTAGTTTGGGAACTTTTTGATACCATCTTATATTTACACTATAGCCAAAACTGTATTGCAAATACTTTTCCTTCATAACAAGAAATGCTTTTAGCTATGAACAGTTGTTGAGTCTACACAAGGCACAAGTGCATTAAAACACTGCTCACATATCTGCTAGTGTGTTTTTATACACACACACACACACTCAGAACTTGAGGTGCAGACATGGTTGTGAAGTTAAAAAAATTTGCTTCCCAACCATAAGTTTCAGGTTCAGTCTGCTGCCAGGTACCTTTGGCAAGTGTCTTCTATTATAGCCCCGGGCTGTCCAAAGCCTTGGAAATGTATTTGAAGGGTGAAAATTGAAAGAAGCCTGTTGCATTTGTGTATATGTATGTGTTTCTGTGAGTGATTTCATATTCCCATCATCTACATGTGTTTTGCTCACTGGTTGTAAACAGTACCTTCACTTACAATGCAGTCTGCTACAAAAGCATGTCCATGTTACTGGACATGTTGCATGATCTTTGTAAACAAAAGATCATTTCACTGTCATTAGTTTCCAGTTCTCCATGTAAGTGTGTCCAGGCCCTTTGGTATTTGTTAGACTGTGAGATTATTACCTCTATGGGAAATAGGTGGGGATTGGCGACTGGAAGTGCATGTAGCTATAGAAAACTCTGATCCGTGCAAGCATCGAAAAGGAGATATTTAAATAATGATGATTCTAGACCACATCCAGACTGATAGATAATCTTTAATAGTATGGCCTACTATACTCACCAGCATGCTATTCTCACTACTAAAGTACTATAATACTAAGCCACTGAATTACCAAAGTACCTACCGTCCTTTTCAAAGCCCACTCTATGTATTTACTGCTCTTCTCAATTCTTACTGTACATCATCACCTTCAGATCATGTATGAAACAGTACTTTCTTCCTTGAATTTTCATGGAAATTCCTTCACTAACCACACTTTTTCTGTAGTTATCTTTTGGATGAATCTAACCTCATTCACATTAATTACACCTGTTTGAGAAGGTTTACCTTGGCGGTGGTCATTGCATGATCTTTTTATTTAAAAACAAATTCTTGCTTATATCACTACCTTTTCTATACCAGATGATTATTTACTTCTTCAACTTTATTTATAATTTATAGTCTGATCCTTGTATACCATTCAATATATATAGTCTTCATTTCCTTATTTGTATGTACAGACACCCTCATGTTATGAAATCATTATATCTGCATTTCATACTAGAATAAGCTGGATGAGATGTCAAAGTTCAAATCAATTCTTATTTGGAATTACTGTCTCTTAGACCAGTTGGATGGCCTCATCTTACTCATATTTGCTGTAACATGGAATTCTATAAGGGATTCCTGTATGAGTATTTTATTTTTATCCATTTTCTTACATAGTCTGTTGCAACTTTCAAATGTAATATCTTCTAAATTCAGCGAAAATAGTCACTATTTTTATTATTATTCTTATGGTAATTTTGTAAACATTTCATTTATACTGAGGACCAACCTAGAAGAAACAACTTCTACAGCTATGGTAAAGGAGATCTGTCAAGGAGGTGCTTCTTTCAAATGAAATTGAGCAGTAAGGACTGAACTCTATAAGCCAAAGTTCTTATTGCATCATGATAAAGTATACTAGACCCTGCCTCTGCTTCTGCTCTGTTTATTTATTATTTTTTTTTGTTTTGTGCCAGACTTAATATGTGAAGGTGTGTGGTCTAGTGGTTAGGGTGTTGCACTCATAATTGTAAGATTATGATTTTCATTCCCAGACTGGATGATTCATTGTGTTCTTGAGCAAAACATTTCATTTCACATTGCTCTAGGCCACTCAGTTGTAAATGAATTCCAGAAAGTTATCCTGTGGTGGTCTGGCATCCCATTCAGGAGAAAGTGTTGTTATCTCAGTGACTTCCATGCTAAGCAAACTGAGCTAAACTCCAGCCTCATGAGTCCTAGTGCTCATAATAGACCTAAGTCTAGTTTAATACTATCTCCTATTTGCTGTATTTCAAGCATTTGCTCTGGGTCCCTGCCTTGAGTCAATTGATATCCTACATCAAGGTCTACCACCAGGTAATGCTGGGGTCTAAACCTGTGGGTAATACCTTAAGAGGATGCCATATCAGTTAGCACCTAAATCCATTACCTTGATGCATCTCCCCGACAAGTGCAAAATTTAGAGAAGCCCACATATGGCCATTGACTTCCAACTTGGCTACTGACATGGTTTGAAGAATGGTTTTCTTTTCATGGGACTGAGATACCTGGTGCTTTGCTGTACTCAAGAAGATCTGTCCTTCACTACAGAAGTGCTAAGGCCACTCTGTCTAATGAAAAGGATTGGGCTGCAAGAATTGTGTACCTGTGCAACATAAAAGCACTCGTGGTGCCATGTTAAAAGCATCCAGCACACACCGTAAAATGTTTGGCACTAGGAAGGGTATCAAGCCAAATCAGACTGGAAACTGGTACTGTTCTCCAGCTTGCCAGCTCTTGTCAAACCATCCGACCCATGCCAGCATGGAAAATGGACATTAAAGGATGATGATGATTATGAGTCTTGCTTTTCCTGTTTTCTACAAATAATCATCCACTTACATCAAAATAAAGAAAAAGAAAACAAATAGCAAGAAACAATAGACTGGACATTCTCTCTCAAACCATACCCTACTGTCTTTGGAAAAAAGAAAAGACTCGTTAGATAATATAGTCTGGGGATACCACTATATCTGAAAAATTATGGTATTGTTGTAGTTGGAATGCCTTTGGTCATAGGTTTACTCAGTCAGGATTGGCTGGGGCAATATAACAATATTGTAAAGTCATTTTTGGTATTTTTAACTTGTTGCCATTGTATATATTTGCAGTATTGGCAATCAGTTTTCTTTATAAGAAATTAAACATAATGCTAGTCATAAAATACTTATTTCAAGAATGTACATCAATCCAATATACTATTTAAAATGTTTCCTTTCACATTTATATGATTATCATTGAGGTTTTCTTTTATTCCATTTTTTTTTCCACACCTCTACGACCACCTTCATTCATGAAGCATGAGTATTTATTCTTTCTGCTTGAAATATTAAACATATTTTACCAGAATACCTGAAGTGTTAACTAACTTTTCATTTCTCACTGTCACAATTGTTTCTTTTGCTCATATAACAACAAAGCAAATAATTCACAATATGTAACCAACAGAGTCCTTTGGCTTTGTGATTTTTAACACATTCCAAGTGTTCTTAACAACTCATCTTGCTTTTCACTTTGAGTTCTTTTTAAAATTATAGTAAGATCTTACTTGTTATTTTTAAGATGTTTATAGGATTGGTCTCCAGGAATGAGGGAAGATTAGATTATATATTAAACTTTTATATATCCCTATAAAGATAACAAAACAATTCAACACATTTGATGTCAGATATTATTATTATGTTTTATAAAAGACAATAAGAAATTATTGTGGAAAATAAGGGAATATGAATGATTGCTATCAGTTTTGATTGTTTTTGCATACATACTAATGTTTGAGAAATAATTTATGTGGACAGGAAACTAATATTAGTAGATAAAGTTAAGATTAACATTTCTGTTAGATCACTTTCTATAATTTTAAACTCAGATAAGTCTTGGTAATAATAACTTATAGAGATGATAACAATGAAGTTCACTTCAGTGTTAAAATAAGAAGACAATAAATTAAGAAAAAATGTAGAGCTGCAAAAAAGATATGTGATATCTGAAAGTATTAATATAAATAAATGGTATTGAATTCAAATAACACACAATCTTTGTGCTGTGGTTATTTATCACAAAGGCTATGTCCTTCATATTAAATAAACAGGCATTGAATTTGTCGAAAATCTTTGCAACTTATATTTGAAATCATTATTTTCTATTTTCTGTTGAAATACAACAGACATCCTATGTCTAGTAAGAATTACATGACCTCTAGCATGTCTACAGCTGATGAATGAATTGAGCAGTGTATTTAGAATTTGAAATAATATTCGTATAGTTGCAAGAGTAAATAAATTTTGGCATGAGAGTTTATTTATGAATTCCAATCCTAAATAATTGTGAAATTTAATAAAGTGTTGAAATGAAAATAAATTATAAATTAAAGTCATTCATTTACTCATCAACTTCTGCAGCAATTCCATTTGCTTCATCTTAGTTCTCTTTGTCCATTGCCTGCTTGTCAATAAGCAAAGGTCTTACAGTCTTAGGTGTGTTCGTATGTGAGAGCACTCAGAAAAATATATAATTTAACTGTTGCTTGTTGATAAATGTAACAATAGGATTTATCCATCAACAAGTAGAGTTGCATGGAATTTGGCATCAATAGGTGTGTGTTGCTGAAAAGCTTGGTCTCCTTATGGACTGAAAAGAATTTTACCATTTACTATCCGACAGTAGTTAACCTAATTCTGGGTAGCGTTGGAGCTTAAAGATTATCATCATTGCCAGACACTGTCCATTTTAATAGTGGAATGAAAGCTTCAGCATAAATACCTCCCTCAGTGTAGCTTTGTATTTTATTTTATCCATGTGACTAAACATTGTAATATCCTTAACCCTTTCGTTACCAACCCGGCTGAAACCGGCTCTGGCTCTGAGTACAAATGTCTTGTTTTCATAAGTTCTGAATTAAAATCTTCCACCAAAACTTAGTCACAATTTATGTTCCTAACACTAGCTGAATGGTAACTATGTTATTTTACTAAATTCTTTGTTATATTTAAAGTAATTGAAAGAAACACAGAGCATCTCAAAATAAATACAGTAATGAAAGGGTTAAACAGGCTGTTCTCTAAGTACCAACCTACAACCACCTTGCAGCACTTTTTTTTTAGTGACATGTAAAAATCAAACTAACAAGGCAGCTTCTGTGTGATTACTCAACCCTTTAGAAACAGTGGCCCTGTCTTGTGAACTGCACATTACTGTTTTTAAAAAATGGCAGTACTTATTGGATGATGTCTTATATACACTATCTGGATAAAAGATTTGATAGTTATGCCTCTGATATAGCCTGCTACGTCACTGCTAACCCTAGGCTAAATAAATTTACATGTTTACATACCATTTAGAATATTCAGAGAATGATTTTGATTCAACTTTAAAATTTTATATCTGAATGACAAAGTTTTTTTTTCGTTTTGCTTAAACATTTTTTTGTCCTATATAGAATAGTACTTTGTAAATTGAATTTTCAACATTTTAAAGCAAATAAATTAAGATATATCACCAAATCCAAAATGGTAATTTATGTAAGCAAAAAATACCACTACGCAGCTTTTATTCTTACATTTATAGGTATTTCCAATGAGTCTGTGTGCTTATGCATGGACATGCTTATGGCAATGATAAGCGTTGGTGATCAGAAGCAAAATATATTTCATTTTATTATATAAATTATTGATCATAGCCTATTTAGAGTAGAGTAATATAATACAGTATTCAAGAGTAATATAATACAGTATTCTATGCAACTTTCTCTTTTCAGAACTTGTGTATGCCCAGAGATAAATAACATTCAAAATTTGAGTCTTGTACTTAAGTTTGCATTAAATTATCTTCTTATAGCAATCAAAAATCAAAACTAAACAATTGAGAGACAATATAAAAATATTTTAGATTTGATTACCTAATTAGTTCTAGTTGTGTGGTAAAAAGAGGAAATTTTTATCTATAATTTATAATTACTTGGTGTATTAAAACATTTTATCTTTTTGATGATAAAAGAATTCTTTGTACATAAAAATGAAGCTTACATTTGTGTAAAAACTAATGATTGTGGGATATAACCTGTGAAGTCAAAAAGCTTACATAGTAAAGATAATGAATCATACAGTCATATCTAACATCACATTGTGTTTCTCTGTTTCTTGTTTCTACAGGTTTCAGTGACTTTCATTTTGCTTTATTTTTTGTCAGTTAACATTACATATGATTTGTATTGTCCTCTAAATCTTTCTTCATCACAGATCCCATCAACAAGTTTATAACAAACTTTTTTCAGTTGTGACCCTTATGTTATCTGTTATCATTTCCATGCTAATATATTCACCTTCTACACTTCAACACACAAACATATTTGAAATGTAGTAAATGATTACGTATATCTCAAGAGAAGACACAAACCAAGTAAACTTCACACTCACCAGGAAATGGGAAATACAAATGGTTGTGAATACTGTCTTTCCCGGGTGAAGAATGTACCATTCAACATAGACTAGTGGTTAGTTACAATTGAATAAGAGCTAGGCAGAGAAAGATGGAAGCTGATAAATCACTATGCTAGAAATAGAACCTTTAACATAGACGACAACTGATAGCTTCTACAAGACAACTTGCTGTGAGCTACAGAGCAGCTTTGTGGATGGAGCAAAGTTCCAGCCAGATGATGTGGAGATGTGATAGTAGAAGCATAAAAGCTAAGAGAGAGGCCTGAAATGAAAGGAAGAAAGTTAGAGTGTAAGAAACAATGTCAGGTAGTTAGATGAGAAACTAAATACCATATATATTTAGCAAAGACAGAAATTAAGATTGAAAGGTTTGTTAATGTTCTGGACATGAGGATCAGAGGTCTGGTTTATTCCAGATTGCAAAGTAGTGTCTGTAAGAATAAAGATGTTGAAAAGTGTTTGTGTGTGTGTGTGAGACAATAGTGGTGTACTTACTTTCAGTAATACTGAAAAGGAAATGCTACTTCAAGAGGTTGATGAATGAGGAAATGTGTGAGAGAAAGAGAGAGGGACTAACTATTGAAATTGAAGGCTAACAGTTGAAATAGCCATTAACCCTTTAGCATTTAAACTGGCCATATCCAGCCAAATTATTTTACATGTGTTATGCTCAAACTGGCCAGATCTGGCCTTTCCCATCTATCCTATAATGTCATTCTAAAAATAAACAGTCGCATCAAAATCTCGAAGTGACAAGATAATGCTTGATTAATTCAAAACAACATGAATTAATAAGTATTACATTTGACAGAATAATCTGAATACTAAAGAGTTAAGGAGGATATGAGGGCAGGGAAAGTAGATGGACCATCAAGAATAATTACTGATATGTTATCCTTCAGTGATAGAAAAGGCAGAAAGGAAAAAAACATGTTAGTAGGCCAGAGGCTGGAGTGTTTTGCAAGACACTTCATGCCAGTCAGTCGAGTGACTCTTTTTGGATGTGGTCGGAGATACCTGTTTATGTTTTGCATGAGGTTAACATTTGCAGGGAAGAGTTACAGTCAATTGAACTACCAATTACTGGTATTTATTTTATTGAATCCAAAGGGATGAAAATCAAAGTCGACAAAGATCATCATCATATGTCCGTTGTCCATGCTGGCATGGGTTGGATGGTTTGACTGGGGCTGGCAAGCTGGAAGGCTGTACCAGACTCCAGTCTGATTTGGCATAGTTTCTATGGATGGATACCCTTCCTAACCCCAACCACTCTGAGAGTGTAATGGGTGCTTTTACACGCCACTGGCATGGGTGTCATTTACAGGACACCAGTATCTGCCACAACTGCAATTTTACTTGGCTTCATGAGTCTTCTTCTCAAGCACGGCATAATGCCAAAAGTCCAATTATTTGTCATTGCCTCCATGAGGTCCAACACTTGAAAGGAGCTTTCCACATGCCACAGGCATTGGCTACTTTACCTCTGTGAGGCCCAATGCATGCAAGGTGCTTTTTATGTGCCACCAGCATAGGTGCCAGTTATGTAACACCAGCATAGGTGCCAGTTATGTAACACCAGCATAGGTGCCAGTTATGTAACACCAGCATTGGCCATGACTACAATTTTACTTGGCAGGTCTTCTCAAGCACAGCATATTGTCAAAGGTCTCAGTTACCAGTCATTGCCTCTGTGAGGCCCAGAGTTCAAAGATCATACTTCATCACCTCGTCCCACATCTTTCTGGGTCTACCTCTACCATTGGTTCCCTCCACAGTTAGAGATTGGCACTTCTCTACACAGCTGTTCTCATTCATATGCATCACATGACCATACCAGCGCAGTCGTCCCTCTTGCACACCACATCTGATGTCTCTTAAGTCCAACTTTTCTCTGACATTGCACATTCAGCAAAGCATACTGGCTTCATTTCTTTCAAGCCTATGTATGTCCTCTGCTGTCACAGTCCATGTATAGCTATTCACACACAAGCATCATACAATCTGCCTTTCACTCTGAGGGAGAGGTCCTTTGTTGCCAGCAGAGGAGGATCTCTGTGAATTTTACCCAGCCAATTCTAATTCTGACAGTTATGCTCTCAGAGCATCCACCGCTACTACTAACTTGGTCACCTAGATAACGGATGCTATCTACTACCTCTAGCTTACTCCCCTGGTAGTTGATGGAGTCTATTTTCTGTATATTTTCAATGTTTATTGTACCTGTGCATCTTCCACACACAAAAACTATTTTTCCTGTTAACCTTCCTCTGATATTGCTGCACCTCTTATGTGTCCATAGCTTACACCAGGTAATCTTATGGAGTTTCTACCTATGCCTTTTCTACAGATTGAGCAGTACCATCTACCTGAGGGGATTTGTCTGTCTTCTTACTAAGACTTTGGTTTTTGCTAGATTAACTCTAAAGCCCTTTGATTCTTGACCTTGCTTCCATACCTGAAACGTCTTCTTTAGTTAAATTCCTCCGCTATTGCCTGTAGGACTATGTTGAACAAGAGGGAGTGCTAAACCAATCCTTGGTGAACCTACTTGTACCCTGAAGTCGTCACTGTATTTGTTGCCAATCCTCACCTTACTGATCGCATTCCTGATAGCTTGTACAGCTCTCACCAACCACTCATCTATTCCTAGTTTCCACATTGACCACTAGATTAAGGGATTGGGGGACCCTGTTAAAGGTTTTCTCCAAGTCAACAAAAGCCAAGTACAGAGGTTTATCTTTGGCTATGCATTTCTGCAGCTGCCTAACCAGAAATATAGCATCAGTGGTGTTTCTCCCTTGCACAAAATCAAACTGCATCTCATCTAGACTAATTCTCCCCCTAATTAGTTGGGCTATGACTCTCTCCATAACTTTCATCACCTGATCCAACAATTTGATTGTAATTATTTCTATCTAAGGCATCACCTTTGCCTTTGTAGCAGTTGACTTACATGTGACTAGACTATAACCTACACCACCAAATATTTTGAGCATCTCAGTGGTGATTCTTGATGGGCTGGGGGCTTTCCCTGTCTTCATATCCTTAATTGCTTTATCTACCAAGGTACTGTTTATTTGGATAGGTGGTTCCTCAGTTGGGCAGACTCTCCTCCTCCCATTCATTCTCCATGTTCAGCAGTCTTTCATAATGACATTTCTTTGCAGAATCATTAAATGCAAGTGAACCATCATCCATGTGGACACAAATTCCTCTTATGACATCATAGTTTTCTCTCACAAGCTGTCTTGCAATCCGAAACACTTCAAATTTTTGGTCCTCGGGTCTGGTATTTGAATTCAAAATGTAGAGAAAACAACTAAAAACTGCAGTTCAGATTATCTAAAATTTCTGCTAACTCCTTTTCCTCAAATGTTTGGGCAGCTAAGATTTTTCACCTACAATTTACAAAGTTTTATATTCAATATTTAACATAACCTGAACATTGCTATTTAACTAGAGATAAGGTAGAGATTAGAAACAGTAGAGGCACTCTCAGGAATGCTAGGGGTTAATTGATCATGAGGTTGATGAGGGAAAAAAGTTAGAAATGCTGGGGAGAAATATTTTTACATAAAGCAAAATTATTGAAATATCCTTTATGTCATGTCTTATTTCAGTGAAGAATCATGTATCTCAGCTTGTTAAAACCATATTCAAAGAAAGTTTTTATTCACTACTAATAAACCTATTTCCAAACAACTTTACACCATAATACAAAATCAAATCTTCCAATCTGTATATCAGTTACAATATTTAATTCTTAATGTTAAATATGGTACAAGAATAAATGTGGTAGAATACTGAACTGAAGTGTTGCAGTATTTAGTTACATTTCTTGATTTTTAAAGTTTAAATCCCGCTTTGATCACCTTCCGTTTTTATTCTTATGAAGACATTAAAATAAGTACTGAATATGTGACCTTGTGCCAATAACCAAAATCAATAATCTAAGTGACTAATATTTATTTATCATAAAATTACAACAGACAGTGAGCTATGAAAATGTAGAAAAGAATTTGATGATTGATATTCAACTATATGGATGTCTGTAAATATATGTCAGCTTACTCAATTACATTTTTCACTGCAATGTTGGCCTTGTGCCCAGTTAAAAGAAATCATTATGTCTAACTGTTTGGAATTGGAAAGAAACAGCTGTTGCATACTATTAAAAAAAAAGTAATATTGTCAGATCCTGAGAGGGTAGAGATATTATCAGTTTATGTTAAAGTTAATTAAGTATTTTTTAAATTATGAATGCATTCATTTAGGCACATAATTGTGAATGTCACATGAACATAAATTAGTAGCATTTTGAAGAATTTGATAAAAGAGGAATTGTGAAATACTTATCTAAAGATGGCAAGTTTGTGGTAGGTATGGCTCTTTGGTTAAGAAGTTTGTTTCATGTTTGATCCCTCTGCACAACTCCTTGGGCAGGTGTCTTCTAGCATAGACTCTTCTTAAACAAAGCCTTTGCTGTAAAATTAGAACATGGAAATTGCATGAAAGTCTTTTGGAACTTTTCTTGTTATAGAAGGGTACATATGTTCTATTACTTGGTTTAACTCCACCACTTGGTGCTTTAGCAGAATGCACTGTTACAAGCATTTGGACCAGTTCCTAATCTAATGATAAGTACTTCCTTCCTCCCATCAGTTTTGAAAACTCTTCAAGGAGTATACTTTCTTCTGACTAGTTCAGTTGGAGTTACAAAAACATGTCACATAATGAACTCAATAAATAGACGGTTCAAATTGCTAATTTAAAAAAGGTAGATATTCAGTGTTTTGTTGTTTCATACCTGCTTCACTAGTTTGATAAGGGAAAGTATTGTTTATAGCCTTTTTTTCCAGTATTTCTGAAGTATAGATGTTCAAGGAAAGTTAGTCTAATTGATGTTGTATTGTTGTAGTTTATTAGTACAAGGGAATGTTGGGCATGTCAATTGGATGCATTTCTTGGGAGGAGGGATAAGGAGAGACTTAGTAGTAGGTGTGATAAGAGGAAAGAGCAGTGATTGCACATTCAAAATAGTTAACATATATCAGTATAAGGAAATGGACCGTGTTTTGACAGTGGATCAGAGGTTGAAAGATGTTTGTGAATGTTGGTTTTATCAAGTGAATGCCTGTTCTCATTTTCTTGAATGTTCTGTGTGATACTCATTCTAACCCATCATCAGAAGTATACTTTTAAGCATTACAAAATTTGGCTGTGGGTAAAAACCTAAAACATATTCTTTCATTTTTATTGATGTGGAGAAAAAAGAGAGGGAGCTTCCTGAGTTTCACATATCAGTAGCATAGAATATGTTTATATTCTTATTTTATTCAGTGAGATTTTGTAATTCTTTTATTCTTTTACTTGTTTCATTCATTTGACTGTGGCCATGCTGGAGCTCCTTTTAGCTTGGTACTTCTGTTAGTTTCTTTTGTCAAACAGCTAAGTTACTGGGACATAGATACACCAACACTGTTGTCAAGCAGTGATGGAGGGGGGAACAGAAAAGGATATACACATATATGTATGACAGGTTTTTTTCAGTTTTCATCTACCAAATCCATGCACAAGGCTTTGGTCAGCCTGTGGCTATAGTAGATGACACTTACCCAAGGTGCCACGCAGTGGGGCTGAACTCAGAATCATGTGGTTGGGAAGCAAGCTTCTTACTACATAGTGATGTCTGCAAATTTATTTCACTTTTTCTGATTTATACTTTGTTGTGCATAAAACAGATATTGTAAGATACCCTTATGTTATTAATAGCTTCTCAAAACTTAAAGCTCCTGAAGAAGAAATCCACACTTTTTTATTGCGACTATGTTAAATAATTTAGATTTTCTTGACATAACATTGGAGATATTCAGGGAGTGCTGTTGTAGGCTGTTGTCAATGAGTTGTAGGATAGAAATTTGATTTTAGACGTTCTCATAAATGAGAAATGAGCACACCTGAGATTGAATGTAGTGATGTCCATATGTGCAAAATTTCAGGAAAATGTAAACTCCTATATTTTTGAAAATTCATTTATTTATGTGAATATTTTAGCTCATATCAACCATTTCTCTAATGAAAATAGCAATGTATTTTGTCTAAATGTAGTTTT
The DNA here is from genome assembly GCF_006345805.1 of Octopus sinensis. Classification (NCBI taxonomy): domain Eukaryota; kingdom Metazoa; phylum Mollusca; class Cephalopoda; order Octopoda; family Octopodidae; genus Octopus; species Octopus sinensis. The sequence continues at coordinate 78,910,873 of NC_042997.1, forward strand.
AGCAGTAGATTTAATTGTAATAATCTTAGTTATCGTTCAACTACTATGACTAATATCTGTATAAGAAAATGTGATTGTATAAATATAAGCAGTCATTGAAAATAATTCTTATCTTTTGACCACAATAATAAAAAGTTCAAACTGAAACAGAAATTATATATATATTCTGATGAATAGAATTTACATAATACAATAACTTGTACAAAAGGAGTGAATTTGACATAATGATGCATAATGTGTAGAAATTCAGAATATGTCTTTCTAAACAATACAATAAACTTTGAATGTTAGTTTGTTTCAAATGTCCTGTAGCAATAAACAAATGAAGTTTGTAGTGTGAGCTGAAGGAAAAACTCCACGAGAGGAGTGCAGTCTCTCTGATAGCTGCTACCTTTGTGAATAACCTTAGTAGTTGTAATTGAAAGATAAATATGTATTTTATAAAACCATAAGCAATATTTGCTGGATTGAGCTATAGTTCATTGCCAGCTACTCTCAAGTTTGCTTGAGACACTATCACTAAACATGAAAACTTTCAATATCTCAAGCCAACAAAGGAACTCCTTTATGGTTGCTCAACCTGCAAGTAATAGCAGCCAAATTTCAGTAAGAGATAGAAAATAAGTAAAATTGCTGTGGTTTATATGGAAGTTGAAGTGCGTAAGGTTAATGCATCTAAGAATATATTTTGGATGTAACTACTTAAAGAGGAACAAATGGTTTTATTTAATTTTTTTCATAAATTTATTCATTTATCTGTTGTGATTCTTCTTTGTTACAATAATCTAAACAGCTGGTTTAGCTAGATGTTGTAAGTTCTGTTTCTTTGGACACTTGATGAGTCTTCATATTCTGTTAGCTATTTACATAATAGTCAGTGAGAATATTTGAAACTTTTTTATGTACAACATAATGAGGAAATACAGAGGATATAATTGACAATATTTAACAAGTTATGACCATTGTCCTTACTCTTAAGGCATAGTGATGGTAAAAATAACTGGTGTGTAATGTTGCAAAACATGATTACCTTGTAATATTGATCTTGTTTTGTTATATATAAAAAAAAAAAATAAAAACATTATTATTTGCATGCAACCTATTCCAAAGTCTAACTTTTATGACTATTTCAAATGGTAGTTATGAAATTATCCCTTGTAACTTAAGATTGAATTTCATGAGAAACTTTTGTGTCTCATGAAATTGATTCATAAATATGAAACATAGCTTATAAATAGTTTAGATGAAGTTAGAAGCTACTTATATTTTTGGTGTACATTAAAGGTGTCTAGTTGTCAATCTCAGGACATGTACCAAGAGTGATAAAAATCAAACATGCAGTCAACATCATGGTGTTTGGCATGATCACTAGTGATGGTGATGTCATGCCTCCATTCATCTTCCCACATAGCCTCAGACTCAACACAGAGGCCTACATCAAGTGCCTGAAGGAGGTAGTGCTGTCCTGGGTCAAGAGGGTGGCTGCTGGAAGACCCTCTGTCTGGCAATAGGACCCTGTATCATACCACAAAAGCAGGAGAACCCGGTCATGGCTGTCAGACAATTTCTGTGACCATATCACTCCTAACATCTGGCCACCTAATTCCCAGACTGCAACCCCCTTAATTATTATGTGTGGGTTGCAGTTGAGTGAGAGACCAACAAAACTCCTTGTAACACCAATGATGAACTAAAGGCAAGGATTATGGCAGTGTTCACCAACTTCAAAGAGACCATCAAGAAGAGTTGCAGGAGATTCCAAAGTTGTCTGGAAGATGTGGTTGAAGTCAGTGGCGATTTTATTGAATAAATTCACTTTTTAGTATTTCAATATATTTTTATGTAATTTTGGTTAATTTATTTAAAATGAGATGTCAGTATTATTTTCATTTTTGCATAATTTAGACAACAGTTTATTCACTGCATCCTGTATATATATATATATATTTGTGGAGGTGCGTGGCTTAGTGGTTAGGGTGTCAGCACCATGATCATAAGATTGTGGTTTTGATTCCTGGACTAGGTGACGCGTTGTGTTCTTGAGCAAAACACTTCATTTCACGTTGCTCCAGTCCACTCAGCTGACAAAAATGAGTAACGCTGCGATAGACTGGCGTCCCATCCAGCTGGGGAACACATACACCATAGAACCCAGGAAATCCGGCCCATGAGCCTGACTAGGCTTTGAAAAGGGTGTATTTATTTATATATATATATATATATATACACACACACACACACACACAGATATATATAAACACACACACACACACACACACATATATATATATATATATATATATATATACATACACACACACACATATATATACATATAGATATATATATATATTATGTCAACATCGATAGCTCGGAAATTGAAATTATTATGCATGCGAGGAAATCGCTTCTTTTTTTCGAGGATTCCACCTGGATTAAGAAGACTGAGGATTCTCTTTTCGATGTACCGATGGGGGCATACGACGGGGCTGAATTATGTATGCTCATAGGAGCCTTTATTCTCCATAATCTAAAAATAGAATTCCCATTTATAGATGCAGGTTTATATAGGGATGACGGCCTTATAGCCACGCATAATCTAAACGGCCATGAATCAGATAGACTTAGGAAGGACCTTATAGCTTTCTTTCAAAGGATGGGCTTACGGATTACGATAGATGCTAACCTGATAGTGTAGATTTTTTAGACGTAAATTTTAATGTAAGATCGGATAGATTTAAACCTTTCCGTAAGCCCAATGAAAAGCTATCGTATATTAGCAAAGATTCGAACCATCCACCAGTTATCCTTAGCAACTTAGTCAGCAATGTAGGTAGAAGAATATCTTCAATTTCTTCGGACGAGGCAGCATTCCATAATGCTGCACCTTATTACGATAGCGCATTAAAGAATAGTGGATTCTCGGAGAAGATCCAGTTCAACCAGCTTAATGCTAATAATAATGCTGCACGAAGAACTAGGACCAGGAAAGTTTTGTGGTTCAACCCGGCTTTCATTTGGCCGTAAAGACTAATATAGGTAAGGAATTTTTGAGATTAGTCTCTAAGCATTTTAAGCAGGGTCATAAATTTACAGAATATTTAATAGAAGAACCCTGAAGGTTAGCTATTCTTGTTGCAGAAATTTCGCCTCTTACATTTGCCAACATAATAGGAAGCTAATGAGATTAGACATGGTGCCGAGCCCATTAAGAAATGTAATTGCAAAAACGAAAGCTCCTGTCCGTTAGAAGGGAAATGTCTAGTGAAAGGAGTAGTTTATAGAGCCAAGGTGCAAGTGGAAGGCTCATCGGAATACAAGACATACACAGGGGCTTCAGAAAATTCATTTAAAACAAGATTTTATTCTCATAAGAATTCTTTTAAATACCCAGAGAATAGGAAGAAAACCAGCCTAGCAAAATACGTCTGGGAACTAAAAGAAAAGGAAGCCCCACCTTTCAACGTGACATGGAGCATTCTGGACAGGGCGGCACCATACAGGCATGGAGCTTACAAATATAATTTCAAGTGCAGACTTTGCCTATTAGAGAAAATGCACATCTTATTCAAAGACAATAATTCTTTGAATCAAAGAAGTGAGTTAATGAACTTATGTAGGCACGCGGCTAAATTTAAAATGTCGAATATAAATATACCATATGGATAGAGTATATTTTGTATTTTTGATTTTGATTTTGACTCTTGAGCGCTACGACGGATTTATAGCAAAGTCTTATGTTTCTACATATATATTAGGAAAAACCTACAAACTTTGTTTTCATGTTATTGTATTGCATAGGATTACCTTGATTATTTATATTACCTTGATTATTTATAAATGACCCGAAATAGGATGTTATTTTATTTTATATGTCTTTCATATATATTTTTATTAATGCACCCATTTTTTAAAAGCAATGTTTTTTTAAAAAAAAGCAATGTTGTCAAAATTAGAATGTTTATATAAGTATGTGTATAGCAAAGCATATGTATTTGTAAGCATGCGTATCTGTGTATGTGTAAGTGAAAGTATGTTTGTGCTTAAGCACACATATACACAACGGTATGTATATGTATCCATTCAAACTTGTGTATGTATACTGGCCTCTATAGATGCCAATAACATCGTTACAAGTTTTCTCCACCCCTCCTTCGTTCCTTTTTCTCTCTTTCCCTTTCTTTCGTTCCCCCTCCTTGCTCAGTATATGAGAATTGCTACATAGATGAATTTTAGCTTGCGTGCGAGACGGTTTGCGTGAATATATGTACACATGCTTTTATGTGTATATTTAAATTCATATTCATACGTCTGTATATGTATGTATGGCGTTTACGCGCATCCTTTTGTGTATGTTGATATATATATGTAGATTTTAATATAAATATGTATTGCAGTATTTATAACAGGTTTATTTCTATGCATTAATTTGGACTGTCTTCATTAACGGCAATAGGTTTTTTCCTCGGTTTTTTCCTCGGATTTTATAATTTTTATAAGTTTTTTTATATATATATATACATATATTTTTGACCTTTTTGTTTATCGCTCGAAGATTGACCGTTTTTTCTAAAGGGCCAATCAAACAAGTCCATTTCTTTTTAAAGGTGTAGCGTTGTAAGAGTATAGATTGAATTAATATATAAGTTCCATTCTAGCAAAAACTGTCTGATGAACGGCAACGAGTAACTCAGAGTAACAGATTTGGTTGAATTTTCTGCTGCTTAAAATAAAGCATATATATATATATATGTATATATATATATATTATGTATTTATATATATATATATATGTATTTATATATATATATATGTATTTAATATATATATATATATATGTATTTATATATATATACATATATGTATTTATATATATATATACATATATATATTATATATATATATATACATATATATATATTATATATATACATATATATATATACATATATATATTAGTATTGTCCCTTTGATCCCCTGGTCGACAGTTTGCTTATTATTATTATTATTATTATTATTATTACTATTTTCAGCTTCGCCTCGTATTGCATATTATTTCTCCATACAGGGTTTTTTTTTCAATGGCGGCCCATTTTCGCGGGGTTCCACTGTTCCCTTCCCTTCTCTCTCTCCCTCTCTCACGTTGTCTGCCATTCCCCCCTTCCATTGCTAAGAGCATTTTTAAGCCAGCCCATCAGTTCAACCTTCGCATATTCCCGGTGCACCCGCCCTTGCCCACCCCCACCACCAATACCGGATATCTCTATATTTTTGCTCCATCTATACCGGATGTCGCTTCTCCCACCACCATTATAGGTGTCTACTCTTCGAACCCCCCTCTTCAATACGCTATTTCACCATGCATTACCCCTCTCTTGATATCCTACGTTCTACTTGCCTAGAACCTGTCATCATTTCTCTGAACCACCCCTCCCCACTGGTCCTCCCCTATATATTTCTGCCCCCCTCCCACATAAAAAAAAAAAAAGCACCATCCGAACGTGGCCGATACCAGACCCCTCTGGCACCTGTGCAGGTGGCACGTAAAAAACACCCACTACACTCGCGGAGTGGTTGGCGTTAGGAAGGGCATCCAGCTGTAGAAACAATGCCAGACTAGACTGGAGCCTGGGGCAGTCCCTAGCTCCCCAGACCCCGGTCGAAACTGTCCAACCCGTGCTAGCGCGGAAAACGGACGTTAAACGATGATGATGATGATGATACATATATATATACATATATATATATATTACATAATATAATATATATATATTATATATATATATATGTATATACATACATATATATATATATATATATATAATGTATATACATACATAATATATTATATATATGTATATACATACATATATATATATACATATATATATATTATGTATATACATACATATAATATATACATATATATATATATATGTATATACATACATATATATTATACATATATATATATATATGTATATACATACATATATATATACATATATATATATATATGTATATACATACATATATATAATATATATATATATATGTATATACATACATATATATATATATATATATGTATATACATACATATATATATATATAATATATATATATATATTTTTAATCCAAAAGGGAAACAAAAAAACAACAACAACAGGAACAATTACAGTATTATTATTAATAGGCGCTCAGGAGATGGAAGCAGGGAGGTATGACGTTTCGAGCGGAGCTCTTCGTCGGAAACATAAAGAAGGAAGAGAGAGGAAAGAAAGATCCCAGAGCGGGCAACAGGGAAAGAGAAAAAAAAGACGACTGGTGTTTACGAGTTGCACATGGTGAAAGGCGGATGTTGACGATAACAAGAGCAAAGTGGGTTTTAAAGGCAAAAGAGTGGAGACAAGGTTGGTAACCCAACAGATGTGTGTGTATGTGTGAGAGTGTGTGCATGTGCGTGTGTGTATGTTGTGTGTGAGGCGAGATGAAAAAACAAAAAAATATGTGTGTGTTAGTGTGTGCGTGTGTGTAGGCGTGTGAGGTAGGGCGAGACTAATGGTCAGCTAGCAGACGAGGTCAGTAGTAAGAAAAAGAAGGAAGGAGGAAGGGAGGTCAGTAGTAAGAAAAAGAAGGAAGGAGGAAGGGAGGGAGGGGAAGGGGTGGGGGCGTATGTGGGTGGGGCGTATGTATCGTGCCAGCGTGTGTTGAGTAGTAGTGTGTGGTGTGTCCAGTGTCGTGTGGTGGTATTAATGGCGAGTAGATTGAATGTGTGTAAGAGTGATGTATATATATAGGCAAGGTGTTATATGTGTGCGCGGTGTGTGTAACGAAAAAAGGGGGGGGGGGGTTTAAGGAAAAAGGACTCCAGCTGAGGGGAAGATGGAAGAGTGGTACCGCGAGAGACAGGCGTGGGAAAACCCAACGACACGCGACGGTCCCAGAAAGGGCGGGAGGTCTCGTCAGGTCCAAGGGCAAGGTGTATGCGGCGCATATGCAGCGCGAGCCGGCGCAAGTGCGTATGTGCGCGTGCCTGCGAGTATGCGCGTAAGTATGTATGTGTGTGGATGTGTGAGTGTGTCTGTGTGTATGTCTGGGTGGCAGTGTGTCCGATGAATGTATGTGAGTATGTGTGTATGTATGTGTGTGCATAGATGTATGTCCGTGTGTGTGTGTGTATGTGTGTGAGTGTGTTGTATGTACGTGTGGGTTGTGGGAAGTGTGTGTATGTGCATGTGTGTGCGCGTACATACAGGTGTGTGAGTGAGTGTGTGGTGTGTGTATGTATGTGTGAGTGTGTATGTATGTGTGTGTCGGATGCATGTATGTGTATGGGTGTATGTATGCGTGTGTGTATGTATGTATGTGTACGTGCGTGTGGTGTGGTATGCGTGTAGGTGTGCGCGTGTGCATGCATGTGCGTATGTGTGTGTGTGTGTGCATGTGTGGGTATATATGTATGTGCGTATGTGTGTGTATGTGCGTACATGTGTGTGTGTGTGTATGCATGTGTGTGTAGTAGGTGTGTAGGCGTGTGTGTATAGGTGTATGGTATGTAAGTATGTGTGGGTGTGTCCGTGTAGTGGTGTATATGTATGTGTGTGTATGTAGGTGTGTGGGCGTGTGTTTATGTGTGTGGGCGTGTGTATATAGGTGTAGTATGTGTGTATGTCTGGGTGGGTGTCCCGTGCATGTTTGTGTGTGTGTGTGTACATGTGATGTGGGTGTGTGTGTACGTGTGTAATGTATGTGTGTATGCGTGCGTGTGTGTGTATGTAGGTGCGTGTGTATGTGTGTGGGAGTGTAGGTGTGTCGCAGTGTCGTGCGTGTGTGTGTTATGTTGGTGTGTGCGTATGTGAGTGTGAGTGTATGGGTTGTTTGTCATGCATGTGTGTGCGCATGCAGGTGAGTGTGTGTGTAAGTATGTGTGTGTGTATGTTTGTGTGAGTGTGTAAGTGTGTATGTCTTTGTGTATGTATGTGCGTATAGGAGTATGTGGGTATGTGTGTATGTATGTATATGGTGTGTATGTGTGGTGTGTGTGTGCATGTGTATAAGTATATGTGTGTGTGCGTAGTGTGTGTATATGTGTATGTGTGTGTGTTTATGTATGTGTGTATGTATGTGTGTAGGCGTTTGTGTGTGATGTATGTATGTATGGGTGTGTGTCCGTGTGTGTTTGTGTGTGTGTGTAGGTAGATGTGGTGTCTGAGTGAGGGTATGGTGGTAGGTGTGTGTGTGTATGAATGTAGTGTGTGTGTATACAAGTGTAATGTATGTATGTAGGTGTGTGTGTGGTGTGTTATGTTTACGTGTGCGTGTGTATGTGTGTGTGTATGCGTGTGAGTGTGAGTGTATGGGTGTATGTCTGTGTGTGTGTATGTCTGAAGTAGGTATGTATGTGTATGTATGTATGTATGTGTGTGTGTGTGTGCAGGTATGTGTGGTATGTGTGTGTGTGTGTAGTGTTGCGTGTATGTATGTGGGTAGGGATGCATGCGAGTGTGTGGGTATGTATGCATACATACGTAAGCGCACATCCGAAGCAAGCCCCACGCACAAAGCGCGCTCACGCACCACAACGCACAAGCGTACAACGCAAGCCCAAGGGGCCGACCAAGCCCCAGCGCGCGCCAAGGCGCCGCGAGCGCAAAGGCCCTCGAACGCCCGCTACGCAGGAACCGAGGATCCATCAGCCAAAAACCGGAAAGCAGAAAAGAGGGGGGCTGCCTGGATGCAAAAAGGTGTATGTGTGTGTGCATTCAGTGTAAGGGTGGGCATGTATGTATGTATGTGCCTACATGTATGTTTGCATGTGTGTGTGTGAAGTATGTACGTGCGGTGGTGTGTGTGTGAGTTGTGTGTGTATGTATGTGCGTATGTATGTGTGTGTGTATTGTGTATGTATGTCTGTGGTCGTGTGTGTGTGTGTGTGTAAGTATGTATGTGTGTGCGTATGTATGTATGTGTGTGTGTATGTGCATGTTGGTTTGTATGTTAGTGTGTGCTAGTAATGTCTGTAAGTGTGTGTGATTAAACGTGTGAATGTATGTACGTAAATGGGTCTGCGTATGTGTGTGTGTGAACAGGCGAGGTGGGGAGGTAGGTGGTTGGGTGTGTGTGGGAGGTAGGTGGGTGGGTGTGTGCGTGTGGGAGGCAGGTGGGTGTGTGTGTGTGTGGGTGGTGTGCCAAAAAAAAAAAAAAAAAA
>NC_042997.1:78925083-78938832 GCF_006345805.1 Octopus sinensis
TGTCCATAACTTACATTGGGTGCATCTTATGGAGTTTCTACCTGTACCTTTCCTACAGGTTGAGCAGGCCACCTACCCGGGGATGTGTGCTGAGTACCTCTTGTTGCTTACTAATACTTTGGTCTTTGCTACATTTATTCTAAGGCCCTTTGATTCCAACCCTTGCTTCCCACACGAAATTTTCTCTTCTAGTTCCGGTAGTGATTCTGCTATGAGAGCTAGGTCATCGGCATCATAGAGGAGCTCCAGGGGCATCCCGTTTTGAATTCCTCTGTTATTGCTTGAAGGACTATGATGAATAAAAGGGGACTGAGGGCTGAGCCCTGGTGCACACCTACTTCTACCCGGAATTCTTCACTATATTCGTTGCCAATCCTAACCTTGCTGACAGCCTCTCTGTATAGAGCCTGTACAGCCCTTATTAGCCATTCTTCAATCTCCAGTTTCCGCATCGACCACCAGATAAGGGAACGGGGAACCCTGTCAAAGGCTTTCTCCAAGTCTACAAAAGCTATGTAGAGGGGTTTATCTTTAGCTAGGTACTTCTCCTGCAGTTGTCGGACAGGAATATAGCATCAGTGGTGCTTCTACCTGGTACAAAACCAAACTGCATTTCATCTAAACAAATTCTCTCCCTAATGAGATTGGTTATGACCTTCTCTGAGACCTTCATCACCTGGTCCAACAGTTTGATGCCTCTGTAGTTATTTCTATCTAGAGCATCACCCTTACCCTTGTAGCAGTTGACTATGGTGCTGCTGCACCAGTCATTGGGTATGACTCCATTGTGAACTACCTGGTTTACAATGCGGGGACTATGGCATAGCCCACATAGCCAGCTGTTTTAAGCATCTCAGCAGTGATTCCTGATAGGCCAGGGGCTTTGCCTGGTTTCATATCCTTAATTGCCTTATCTACAAGGGAGCTGTCTATTCGGGAAGCTGGTCCCTCTACTGGGTCAACATTTGGCAGGCTCTCCTCCTCCCATTCATTCTCCTCATTCAGCAGTCTTTCATAATGGCTTCTCCAAGCCTCTTTCTTTTCACTAGTAGTAAAAGCAAGTGCCCCCATCATCCATGCGGACACATTTCTCTCCTATAACATCGCTATTTTCTCTGACACACTGTCTGGCAATCCGAAATACTTCGGCTCTTTGATCCTCGCGACGCTGGACATTGGCAAACTTCTTCTTTTCTGCTGCATCTTTGGCAATGTAGACCTGCCGCCCAGCCTCCCTTTTGGCTATCTGGTACAGTTCCCTGCTGCCCCCATCCTTCCAGGCTTTCCAGGCCCGTCTCTTTTCACAGATGGCTTTATCTACTGCACTATTCCACCACCACGTAATTCTAGGTCTGGAAGGGACTTTGCACCATCCACAGACTTGGTCTGTGGCACTCAACAAGCTGTCCCGTAGGAATTCCTAGCTACCTTCTATGTCTGACGTCTGAAGCTCCTCCTCCCTCTCATCAAATTTCTTGATGAGTATGTCCCTAAATTTCTGACCATGCGAAGGGTTCTTTAGCCTCCAATCCTTCTTTTCTGGATTGGTTTGTTTCTTGGAGTCCTTCTGGCCTCAAGCTTAAGTCACTGATGATTAGTCTATGCTGAGGGATACATTCTTCACCCGGGAGGGTCTTTGTATTCAAGAGCAACCCTGCATCCCGTTGTCTGGTGAGGATGAAGTCTATTTGGCTAGCGGAGTCTCCTGACTGATAAGTTATAAGGTGGCAGACTGGCTTCTTGAAGTTAGTGTTGCAGATTGAAAGGTTACATGCATCACGAATTCCAGCAGTCTAGTTCCCTCATCATTTCTGGTGCCAATACCATAGCCACCATGTACCCCAGTGAAGATACCCGATTCCCGCCCAACATGCCCATTAAAATCTCCACCTACAAAGATGAGGTCCTATTACTAGTCTTTGAAGTAGCCTGCAGAAGGGTATCATAAAAGTTGTCCTTCTGATCATTTGGTAGTCCCGCTTGTGGGGCATAGGCTGAGATAATCATAGCTGTGCCACCCTGTAGGACCAACCTGAGCTTAAGCACTCTATCACAAACCCTGACAACCTCTATGACCTTATCCACCCATTCCTCCGCAAGGAGAATGCCTACACCCTACACCTTCCGCGTTACCTTGCCAGTTAGAGTTTGTTCCTAAGTGCCTTGGCCGTGAGGACCCTAGCCGAAGCATCTCTCCATCTTACCTCTGTATGCAGATACATCAACCTGTCTTCTCTCTAGCATCTCTACAATCTCACTAGACTTGCTGTCAATGTACCAACATTGATAGTGCCAACTCTGAAAACTGGGAAGGAGATGTGGGGGGGACGGGGCGGATTCGGCGCCTGAGAAGAGGAGGGTTGTTGTGGTGGTGATAATTTTCGTGGTATTTTTCTTTTGATCTCTCTTCCAACCTGAACGCGTGGGCAGAGCTGGTGTTAGCAGTGGACATTCGTTATCGTCACTGAGTAACGTAATTAGGTAGAGGAAAGAAATACAGATATTCTAGAGTTGAGTTGGGGAGGGGGTCCAGTTGAGGCGGGTAGTATAGGGGAGCAACCCAGGGGAGGTTGGGTAAGGAGGAACGATGACAGGAAGGATTGGTGTGGGTTCGTAAGAAATAAAAACGTAGGATATTACGAGACGGGAGGGTACTAAAAGGGGATGGTCGGATTGAGGCAGTGTCAGGAGGGAGCAAAGATCGGTGGGCAGTTGATGAGCTATGTCGCTAGCAGCTTGTCTTTTCACAGTGAAGGGGGGAGGAGGAGGGAGTAGGGCGTATCCGGTGTAGATGGTGAGAACAGGGTATACTGGTATTGGTGGTGGGGGTGAGAACAGTGTTCACCGGTATTGGTGGTGGGGGTGAGAACAGTGTTCACCGGTATTGGTGGTGGCGGAGAGAACAGTGTTCACCGGTATTGGTGGTGGCGGAGAGAACAGTGTTCACCGGTATTGGTGGTGGCGGAGAGAACAGTGTTCACCGGTATTGGTGGTGGCGGAGAGAACAGTGTTCACCGGTATTGGTGGTGGCGGAGAGAACAGTGTTCACCGGTATTGGTGGTGGCGGAGAGAACAGTGTTCACCTGTATTGGTGGTGCGGAGGAGAGAACAGTGTTCACCGGTATTGGTGGTGGGGGTGGGGGGGCGGGCGCACCGCCGATGGGAAAGATGGGAAAAGATAGGATTACGGCTTGAGGTAGCCTAAGGTTAAATTTTGTAGAGAGAGAGATAGGAAAGATAAATCAAGTTATGGCGAAGGCTTGAAAGTAGCCTAAAAGGTTAAATTTTCGTAGCGAATGAGATGGGTAAGATGAATCAAGTTATCAATGTATGAATAAACGTAGTAACAACGAATAAAAATAGTAAGATAAATTTTTAAGAACTTGCTGCGGGCATCGACCGGGGGGTTGAAATTGAAGAAGAAAGTAAGTTGAATTGGGAATTTAAATTGCAGAATCGTAATGGTAATGGCGATTTTCAAGTTTTAGCATGAGAAGAAGAAGAGGAGGAAAAAAAAGAGACCGCCAATGGCGGAAAGATGGGAAAAGATAGGATTACGGCTTGAGGTAGCCTAAGGTTAAATTTTGTAGAGAGAGAGATAGGGAAGATAAATCAAGTTATGGCGAAGGCTTGAAAGTAGCCTAAAAGGTTAAATTTTCGTAGCGAATGAGATGGGTAAGATGAATCAAGTTATCAATGTATGAATAAACGTAGTAACAACGAATAAAAATAGTAAGATAAATTTTTAAGAACTTGCTGCGGGCATCGACCGGGGGGTTGAAATTGAAGAAGAAAGTAAGTTGAATTGGGAATTTATATATATATACATATATATATATACATATATATATATATACATATATATATATATACATATATCTCTTATTATAAAAGGCAGATTTTATCTGCCTCCCTTTGGGAGTTATACAAATCTAAAATATAGGATTTCTTCAATTACAATTTACCTAGCATTTTTAAGAGTACAATGCATCGCGTCATGCCAGGTCCAGTTTTTAAAATTTAAACTCCAATTAAGCAAAATTTACAGAAAACTCACATTCTGGTGTGTGTGTCAAATGCTTTTCTTAGTCTGGTTTACAGCACACGCAAACGCACACACACAGTGTGCAATGAATAAACTGAAACTAAATCACTGTGTGTTGACAGGTAGAAAATAGAATGCGATGGCGATGGCTATGGCGATGGCGATGGCTATGGCGATGGCGATGGCGATGTAATATTTGTTTCTCTCTATGACGCTCATAAAAGCATTGATGTACATGTGTGCGTGCGTGAGTGTGTGTGTGTCATTCCTCACATATACGCATACACATACATATATGAGAGTGGCAAACACAAACGTTTCAAACAACTACATACAAACACGTGTGTGTTTGTTATTAGTAAAAAAAGGCGCCAAAACACAACTCACTTATCATTCCAACACATTTGCAAAGACACACGGACGGTCGAATAACAATACAGAAAAGGTAAATTGGTTTTTATTTTACTCTGTATATATTTTAGTATATAATATTATATATAGATATATGTATATATAATTGCAGTATGAAACAGTGTTTATGTATAAACAGACGACACTTATATATAGTTATTAATAAATGTATGCATCCGTTTAACCCTTTCGTTACCAAACCGCCCGAAAAAATTTTGGTTAATGTGACCAAGCCGCCCGAATTTATTTAAATGAGAATATCAGAGTAAATCTCTTTAGAACATTTGTGAAAACACGTATTATACTTCGTAAACAGTTCAACTACAGTTTTGTACAAAAATCGAAGTGTAATTTTAATTCCGTGAATTATGGGAGATTTTTTTCCGAAATTTGTTCCTATTGTGTTTTCAAAATTTGTAATTCTGACAAAAAATGGATACGAATTTCATTATATCAAGCAGCGAGTCAGAATTCGAAGGATTTTCTACTGAAGACCTTCATAAATCTAACTCTATGACTGAAAAAAAAAAGCATGTGGTATTTGATCTCAACCTAAACAAAGCGAAAGAAACGATAGTTTGTTATTTCTCCACAACCTTAAATGAAATTAAGGCCTATTTTGCCATAAATATTATTATGGGGATAGAAAGTTACCCAGAATAACAAATTCTATCGTAAAATTTTGTTGTATACCCATTGAATATTAGCTAATAACCCATTTTCTATAGCGATGTTTGAACAAAATTTTAATAATTTTATATATTGTTGAATTTACCTGTATCTACCTGCAATTAGAGTCACTTTGTGAAAAAATTATAGTATAGAATTGGTTGAGAACATTTCACTAAATTATCTTCCAAAAATCAGATTAATATATTCATAAATAAAAAAGTTATAGTTGTTTAATGAAACCAGACTAAATTTATGATTACGTTAGAAATTAATTGAAACACATAAGGGGTGTATTTTGGTCAGAAATATAGTAACGAAAGGGTTAAGAAAAACCAAAAAATATTTATTCTTTGTAAATGTTGTGTTCAAAATAACATTTTCTTTTAAGAATGTGTCATAACAAAGTATGTGCATATAACTACGTGCTTATATCTTTATATATAAGAGTGAAGTTGTGTGTCTGTCTCCTACGATTTCGATTCGTAACTACTCCCACATTTTGCGGTGTAGTTTAACCGAAAAGCGGGTATCTTATAGTCGTGATTCATATCGAGCCCTTCTGGGTATTAGCGCGCGTCTACGATGAGTCTACGATTTAAAAAAAAATTTACCATCATATTTTTCCATTTTAATGCATATTTTTCGTTATTATATAAGGGAGTAACTCTCTAAAAATATACGATGTGTCAACGATTTAAAATAAAAATTACCTTAATTTTTTTCAATTTTTAATGCATTTTTTTGCTATTTTTTGGCTATAACTCTCTAAAAATGCTTATATAGTTATTTCCCTTACAAACCCGAGCAACGCCGGACAATACTGCTAGTATATATATATATACATATATATATATATACACATATATATATACACATATATATATACATATATATATATACACATATATATACACATATATATATACATATATATATATACACATATATATACATATATATTATACACATATATATATACATATATATAAATACACATATATATATACATATATATATATACACATATAATATACACATATATATATACATATATATATATATATTATATTATACACATATATATATACACATATATATACACAATATATATACATATATATATATACACATATATATAACACATATTATAATACATATACATATATATATTACATACACATATATATATAAACATTTATATATACATATACATATATATATACATATATATATATATACATATATATATACATATACATATATATATACATATACATATATATATACATATACATATATATATATACATATATATACATATATATTCAAGAGTGTTTTCAAGAGTGTTTTCACCCCACCCCTTGGGCATTTCCAAATCAGCAATCCAACTGACTTCTTCACCACTGCAGATATGGGGTCAGAGGCGGCGATGATTGATTACATCAATATAAAGGAAGATGATGTAATAAAGGCTATAGATGAGATGGAAACAAACTCAGCTACTGGCCCCGATGGATTCCCAGCAATCCTTCTAAAAGTATGTAAGAGGGTCCTAGCAAGGCCACTGCGGTCTCTCTTTCAGAGCTTCCTTGCAACTGCAGGAAGGTAAAATATGCCCTATTCATAAAGGAGGTAGCAGAGCGGAGGCCAAGAACTACAGACCTATCTCTCTCACCTCACACATCAGCAAGGTCATGGAACGAATAGTCAGAAGGAAACTAATCACCTTCCTTGAAGAAAATGACTTGCTGCCTGACACCCAACATGGTTTCCGACCAGGAAGAAGCTGCTTAACTCAGCTCCTACAACACTATGACTGGGTGCTGAAACAACTGCTCAACCACTCAAATGTGGAAGTGATATATCTCGACTTTGCAAAGGCCTTTGATAAAGTCGATCATGGAATGATATGTCACAAACTGCGTGATCTCAACATAGTTGGAAAACTGGGAGAATGGCTTCATGACTTTCTGAAGAATAGAAGTCAGGTGGTAACAGCCAATGGGGCCACTTCCATTAACACGCAAATAGTGAGCGGTGTTCCGCAGGGCACTGTTTTGGGACCACTACTGTTCATAATGGCCCTCACAGACATGCCCTCAGCCACGCAGAGAGCCACAATCACAAGTTATGCAGATGATACAAAAGTCTCACAGGTAATACAGAACCCTGAAGACACTAAGCACCTGCAATGTGAGCTGGACGAAATATACAAGTGGGCTGAAAAGAATAGCATGCAGTTCAATGCTGAAAAGATTCAAGCTTTATACTATCAGCATGCAAAACTGCATGCAATACCCAATGAATACACTAGACCCGGAGGGATTGCAATGCCAGAGGCACAATCATTGCGTGACTTGGGTATTCACATGAGTGATGACGCGACCTTTCATGTACATGTTGCTAAACTGGCAATGAAATGTAGACGGCTGGCTGGATGGATTCCTAGAACCTTTAGAACAAGAGAACAAGAAACCATGATGGTCCTCTGGAAGACACTTGTCCTAAGCCACTTTGACTATTGCTCTCAGCTATGGTCACCATCCAGTGTCAAGATGATCACAGAACTTGAGGCGATCCAACAAAGCTACACGAAGAAGATAGCCTCTGTGCAGCATATGAGCTACTGGGAAAGACTCAAGAGATTAAAGCTCTATTCCCTGGAGCGTAGGCGAGAAAGACATGCCATAATATATATCTGGAAGATCCTGGAAGGACTTGTCCCAAACTTTGGCATCGAGAGTCACACAAATGCCAGAACCGGGCGCCACTGCGTAGTAACAAGGACTCCAAATTAGCCATCAAGATGTAAGACAAGATATTGTGATAGCCTGGGCTTCAGAGGCCCACAGCTCTTCAATATCCTCCCAAAGAACCTGAGGGACCTGCATGGTGTAGATGTGGATGTCTTTAAAGTAGAACTGGACCTCTTCCTGTCAGGTGTCCCGGATGAACCAACTTCACGGCAGGAGGTGCAGATGAGGATAGCTGCATCGAACTCTCTCATGCATCAGATGGCGTTTGCTAAAAAGCATCCGTGAGGTAAAATCGTGCAGCAAACCAAATGGCAGTGCCCCAGCATGGCCACAGCTCATTAGCTGAAACTGGAAAAATCAAAATCAAAAATCAAAATCATATATACATATATATATACATATACATATATATATATACACATATATATATACACACATATACATATATATACATACATATATATACACACATATACATATATATACATATATATATATACATATATATACATACATATATATATACTTAGATATATACATATATATATATATACATACATACATATATATATACATGTATATATACATACATATATATATAACATGTATATATACATACATATATATATATACATATATATATATACATATATATATATACATATATATATACATATAATATAACATATATATATACATATATATATATACATTATATATATATATATATATACATTATATATAATATATACATATATAGGGGCATCAAGCTGTTGGATCAGGTAATGAAGGTTACGGAGAGGGTTATAGCCCAGTTAATTAGAGAGAGAGTTAGCTTAGATGATATGCAGTTTGGGTTCGTGCCAGGGAAAAGTACTATGATGCTATATTCCTGGTAAGACAGCTGCAGGAGAAATACCTAGCCAAAGGTAAGCCCTTGTACCTGGCTTTTGTTCACTTAGAGAAAGCCTTTGACAGGGTCCCCCGATCCCTATCTGGTGGTCAATGAGGAAACTAGGGATAGATGAATGGTTAGTGAGAGCTGTGCGAGCCATGTACAGAGACGCAGCTAGGAAGGTGAGGGTTGGCAACGAGTACAGTGAAGAATTCCGGGTAGAGGTTGGGGTCCACCAAGGTTCAATCCTCAGCCCCCTCCTATTTATCATAGTCCTCCAGGCAATAACGGAAGAATTTAAGACAGGATGCCCCTGGGAGCTCCTATATGCTGATGACCTTGCTCTAATTGCTGAGTCACTATCAGAACTGGAGGAGAAGTTTCAGGTGTGGAAGCAAGGATTAGAATCAACCTAGCCAAAACCAAAGTCCTAATAAGTAGGAAGGTGGACCAACCACAAACGACTTCAGGTAGATGGCCCTGCTCGATCTGTAGAAAAGGTGTAGGTAGAAACTCTATAAGGTGCACCAAGTGTAAGCTCTGGACACATAAGAGGTGCAGCAATGTCAAAGGTAGGCTAACTGGGAAGATAGTTTTCGTATGTGGCAGATGCTCAGGAGAAATAAACACTGGAAATGTGCAGAGACCAACTTCTACCACGTTCCAGGGAGACAAACAAGAAGTAGTTGATAGCTTCCGCTACCTTGGAGACCAAATTAGTAGCGGGGGTGGGGTGCTGTGAAAGTGTAACTGCTAGAGTAAGAATAGCCTGGGCAAAGTTTAGAGAGCTCTTACCCCTGCTGGTGACAAAAGGCCTCTCGCTCAGAGTAAAGGCAGACTTTATGATGCATGTGTACGTACAGCCATGCTACATGGTAGTGAAACATGGGCCGTGACTGCTGAGGATATGCGTAAGCTCGCAAGAAATGAAGCCAGTATGCTCCGATGGATGTGTAATGTCAGTTTCATAATCGTCAGAGTGTAAGTACCTTGAGAGAGAAAAGTTGAACCTAAGAAGCGTTAGTTGTGGTGTGCAAGAGAGACGGCTGCGTGGTATGGTCATATGACGAGAATGGCTGAAGATAGTTGTGTGCAAAAGTGCTACACCCTAGCAGTGAGGGAACCTGTGGAAGAGGTAGACCCAGGAAAACCTGGGACGAAGTGGTGAAGCACGACCTACGAACTTTAGGTCGCACCAAGGAAATGACTAGAGACCGAGACCTATGGAAGTATGCTGTGCGTGAGAAGACCCGGCAAGACCAGTCAGGCCATAACCCGTGGCCCCTACCTAGGACGTAGTCAGTCCACCTGTGCATACCTTCCTTCTTGTGACACTTGTGAAGACCTGTTGAGGCAAGTGAAAATCAAACAAAATCAAAATAGATGAACATCAATGGAATTTGTATCTTTGTGGTACCAGTGCCGGTGGCACATAAAAACACCATCCGAGCGTGGTCGTCTGCTAGCCTTGTCTGGCACCTGTGTCGGTGGCACATAAAAAACACCATCCGAGCGTGGCCGTTCGCCAGCCTCGTCTGGCACCTGTGTCGGTGGCACATAAAAAACACCATCCAAGCGTGGTCGTCTGCTAGCCTTGTCTGGCACCTGTGTCGGTGGCACATAAAAACACCATCCGAGCGTGTCGTCTGCCAGCCTTGTCTGGCACCTGTGTCGGTGGCACATAAAAACACCATCCGAGCGTGGTCGTTCGCCAGCCTCGTCTGGCACCTATGTCGGTGGCACATAAAAAAAACACCATCCGAGCGTGGTCGTCTGCCAGCCTCGTCTGGCACCTGTGTCGGTGGCACATAAAAACACCATCCGAGCGTGGCCGTTCGCAGCAGCCTCGTCCGACACTGGTCGGTGGCACATAAAAAAAACACCATCCGAGCGTGGTCGTCTGCAAGCCTTGTCTGGCACCTGTGTCGGTGGCGCATAAAAACACCATCCGAGCGAGGCCGTTCGCCAGCCTCGTCTGGCACCTGTGTCGGTGGCACATAAAAACACCATCCGAGCGTGGTCGTCTGCCAGCCTTGTCTGGCACCTGTGTCGGTGGCACATAAAAACACCATCCGAGCGTGGCCGTTCGCCAGCCTCGTCTGGCACCTGTGTCGGTGGCACATAAAATCACCCACTACACTCTCGGAGTGGTTGGCGTTAGGAAGGGCATCCAGCTGTAGAAACACTGCCAGATCTGACTGGCCTGGTACAGCCTTCGGGCTCCCCAGACACCAGTTGAACCGTCCAACCCATGCTAGCATGGAAAGCGGACGTTAAATGATGATGATGATGATGATGATATATATAAGTACATATATATATATACATATATACATATAATATACTATATATATATATATATATATATATATAATATATACATATATATATATATATGATTGATTGATTGATTCTAGTTTCAGCTAATGAGCTGTGGCCATGCTGGGGGCACCGCCATTTGGTGCTGCTACTTGGTTTTACTTCACGAAAGCTTTTAGCAACTGCCATTTGGTGCATGAGAGAGTTTGATGGCAGCTGCCCTCATCTGCACCTCCTGCCGTGAAGTTGGTTCATCTGGGACACCTGACAGGAAGAGATCCAGTTTATTTAAAGACATCTGCATCCACCCCATGCAGGTCTCTCAGGTTCTTCGGGAGGATATTGAAGAGCTGGGCCTCGGAAGCCCAGGCTATCACAGTATCTTGTCCTACATCTTGATGGCAAATTTGGAGTCCTAGGCACCATGCAGTGGCGCCCAGTTCTGTCATTTGTGTAACTCTCGATGCTAAAGTTTGAGACACGTCCCTCCAGGATCTTCCAGATATATATTATGGCATATCTTTCCTGCCTACGCTCCAAGGAATATATTTTAATCTCTTGAGTCTTTCCTAGTAGCTTACACTCTGCATAGAGGCTATCTTCTTCGTGTAGCTACGCTGGATTGCCTCGAGCTCTGTGATCAACTTGACACTGGATGGTGAACATAGCTGAGAGCAATAGTCAAAGTGGCTCAGGACAAGTGTCTTCCAGAGGACCATCATGGTTTCTTGTTCTCTTGTTCTAAAGGTTCTGAGAATCCATCCGGCCAGTCGTCTACATTTCATTGCCAATTTAGCAACATGTACACGAAAGGTTGCGTCATCACTCATGTAAATACCCAGGTCACGCACTGATTGTGCCTCTGGGATTGCTATTCCTCCGGGTCCAGTGTATTCATTGGGTATTGCATTTAGTTTTGCATGCTGATAGTATAAAGCTTGAAACGTTTCAGCATTGAACTGCATGCTATTCTTTTCAGCCCACTTGTATATTTTGTCCAGCTCACATTGCAGGCGTTTAGTGTCCTCAGCGTTCTGTATTGCCTGTGAAATTTTTGTATCATCTGCATAACTTGTGATCGTTGCTCTCTGCGTGGCTGAGGGCATGTCTGAGAGGGCCATTATGAACAGTAGTGGTCCCAGAACAGTACCCTGCGGAACACTATTTGCGTGTTAATGGCTACTACCATCTGACTTCTATCTTTCAGAAAGTCATGAAGCCATTCTCCCAGTTTTCCAACTATGTTGAGATCACGCAGTTTGTGACATATCATTCCATGATCGACTTTATCAAAGGCCTTTGCAAAGTCGAGATATATCACTTCCACATTGAGTGGTTGAGCAGCCGTTTCAGCACCCAGCATAGTGTTGTAGGAGCTGAGTTAAACAGCTTCTCCTAGTCAGAAACCACGTTGGGTGTCGGCAGCAAGTCATTTTCTTCAAGGAAGGTGATCAGTTTCCTTCTGACTATTCGTTCCATGACCTTGCTGATGTGTGAGGTCAGAGAGATAGGTCTGTAGTTCTTGGCCTCCGCTCTGCTACCTCCTTTATGAATGGGGCATATTTTACCTTCCTTCAGTTTTCTTGGAAGTTTGCCAGCTGCAAGGAAGCTCTGAAAGAGGAACTGCAGTGGTCTTGCTAGGACTCTTTTACATGCTTTTAGGAGGATTGCTGGGAATCCATCGGGGCCAGTAGCTGAGTCTGTTTTCATTTCATCTATAGCCTTATTACATCGTCTTCCTTTTATATCGATGTAATCTATCGTTGCCACCCTCTGATTTTATATCGCAGTGTGGAAAGAAGTCAGTTGGATTGTGATTTGGAGATGCCCAAGGGGTGGAGTGAAAACACTCTTGAATTGCTCATTCAGTATTTCACTTACCCTCATTGGTTTTCCTGTAAGTGTGCCATCCTTTTCAAGGAGTGGCCCTATTCTACAGTGCACCGTAGCTGTTTCTTTGGCATACCTGTAGAAAGCTCTAGGGTTAGATTTTATGTTGTCTATAGCTCAGGCTTCTTGTCTGCTCTTTCCTTTCATGTGAGAGTTGCAGACATTTTCAATTTCCAACAGTTTATTTTAGGCGGGACTTTTCACTGCCTTTCAATCTGTTTGTTTAGGCGATTTGAAATTTTGTACGCCGTCTCATTAAAATTTTCCTCTCTCTGGGATTTGTTCTTGTGTACAGTGGCCTTTTCTCTGGGAACATTTGTAGCATATGGTTGCATTACAGACATGAATTGTTGAAGTTTCACGTCGATGTCTGGAGAGGAGAGACATTTAGGCCAGTTTTGTTTGAGGATCGCTTTCTCAATTTGTTTCCAGTTTGCCTTATGGTAGTTCAAGCTGGAAAGATTCTGAGGGTTTCTTGTAGGCTGCATGTCCGTGCTCTCTTTTGGCCGTACATGGTCAGCTCTACCATGTGTGATCCGAGAGTAGTGTCGGTGTCACTTTCACATTATGGATGAGATCCATGTCATTGTGAAGCAGAGATCCAGTGTGTTACCTGCCCTGGTTGGTTGGAGTATTACTTGCTCCATGGACAGGGTGTTGATGAGGTTCAGGAGGGACCTCGCCTGTCCTCGTTCACATCTTGTCATTCTTGGGACATATATATATACATATACAATATATATATATATATATATACATAT
>NC_042997.1:78938932-78941432 GCF_006345805.1 Octopus sinensis
GTTTGCCTTATGGTAGTTCAAGCTGGAAAGATTTTGAGGGTTTCTTGTAGGCTGCATGTCCGTGCTCTCTTTTGTCCCGTACATGGTCAGCTCTATCATGTGTGATCCGAGAGTAGTGTCGGTGTCACTTTCACATTATGGATGAGATCCATGTCATTTGTGAGCAGAGATCCAGTGTGTTACCTTCCCTGGTTGGTTGGAGTATTACCTGCTCCATGTACAGGGTGTTGATGAGGTTCAGGAGGGACCTCGCCTGTCCTCGTTCACATCTTGTCATTCCGGAGAAAGGCCCTCGGGCCATCTGACATTGGGCAGATTGAAGTCTCCCATAAGAAGCACACCTATGTGTTGTTCTAATGTGTTAGAATTTCTTCTATTTTTATAAGGCAGTCTTCAAACTTGCCACATGGCTTTGGGCATCTGGAGGGCGATATGTAGCACACACAACTACATCAAGTTTGCCTAATATGTACAATTAGTGTGTCACACACACGAGTTTGAGTATGACAAGAGGCCTGGGGGTGTGAGGTCCTCACGGATGTACATAGCAACACCTCCATGACTCCTTTCTTTCCTGTCGGTCCGTAGTACACATACTGTGTATGTGTAACTCCGCATCTGCTATGTCCGGTTTCAGGTGCGTTTCTGTAAGTGCTATGCATAAGGCTTGATTGCATGCAACAAAGTCTCTCAGGAACGGGATCTTTGTCCTGTTACTGAGTGTTTGCAGTCCTCTGATGTTCAGTAGGAGTATCGAGGTGAGGTGTACGTTGTTGCCGGCGGTGTCCATCCTGTGTCTGTTTGCTGTGGTGGTCTGGTATATAGTGGGTAGTCCCACCTGCGGGCTTGGGTTTGATGAAGCCAGGTCAGCTGCTGTACAATCGTTTGTGCCATGCACAAAAGATTGTTGCTCAGCAGCTGCTCTTTCGACAACATCATGTGGTCTGTTTGTGGCGCGCACAACATCTCGTACCTCCGCTTTGGGGCAGGTGGTGCGTGGTCCATCCCTTTTCTTTGTGTTGATGGTTTGTCCATCTGCCTCGTGTCTCTGTGGCAGGGTCCCCGATGTGCAAAGTGGCAGCCTGCACCTTCCTTTCCATGCCAGCAGGAACCTCTCAGGTAGAACATACACACCCGTGTGCGCTGTTTGGTTCCATCCTTTGCGGTTCCACTTCTATTTCTGGTTGTTTCACTCGTTGGTCCTGCTTTGAGCTTTTTCTTTTCCTTTAGCTCTTCCAGTTCTTCTTTTAGTTCTTCTTCTCTCTCCTCCTCTTCTACCTCTTCACCGGGTTCTCCGTCTCCATGGCCCTTGCTGCCGGTTGGACAACTTGCATCTGGGTTCACTTCCCGGGCAGGTTTCTCATTCAAAACCTACTCCGGGCGTCCACCAGGTGGGGGTGACTTCTTTCATCGTCTCCATCCATCTTGCCATCTTTGCTCCGCTCGTTCTCAAAGATGGCATCAAGTGCGCCAATGTGCGACCGTACAAGCGCATATGAGCGCACGAATTCCTGTCTCTTTCGCTCCATCTGAGCCGCTGTCCTCTTGTAGCCTCTGCTCTTCAGCGCAGCCGCAATCACCTCCCTAGGGCTATCTCCGCCGGCGCACTCCCATGCTCGTACGAATAAATCCAGCTCGTCACGTCTCCATGCTCTGGACATGCTGGATAATCCGTCTATCCGTTTATCTATCTAATTATGTGTATATATATGAATATATATATGTATATATATATATGCATATATATATGTATATATGCATATATATATGTATATATATATATGCATATATATATGTATATATATATAATTAATCAATATAGGGTGGCAAAAAAAATTTTGTAGAATTTTTTTGCCACCAGCGGCCTAGTGGGAAAAAATTAAATAGTCATAGACCATTTTTAAGTTCAACATCAACAATCAAGGAACGGCCATAATAGGCCATTCACCCACTAGAAATAACAGCCAAAGCTTTAACCGCAAATAAAAGTCAATTCCGTAAACAGGAGAAAATTTTAAAAACATTTACCCTGTAATTTCTTATACGATGCACCGTTTCATCTGCTGTTTCATGGTAAACTAACTTGATTAAATTAAATCAAGCCAATCTTCCATAGGCCCTCAGATTCTTCAGTAAGAAATAGCCACAAGTCGGAACAGATATTTTCAAGAGGCATTTCCGACCCTGCCAAGGTAATATCTGACCTAAAATTTTGAAATCATCGCACTCGCGCCAAATTTATCGGCAGCAAATAAAAATATAAGCCGTCGATTCCATTACGGAATTAACCAGAAAATTCATAATTAATCAATATAGGGTGGCAAAAAATTTTCTCCTGTTTACGGAATTGACTTTTATTTGCGGTTAAAGCTTTGGCTGTTATTTCTAGTGGGTGAATGGCCTATTATGGCCGTTCCTTGATTGTTGATGTTGAACTTAAAAATGGTCTATGACTATTTAATTTTTTGCCACTAGGCCGCTGGTGGCAAAAAAATTCTAC